>NC_077233.1:248415202-248715202 GCF_027887165.1 Monodelphis domestica
ATGTTAAATTCACCCCATTCTCCATGGTGGCCATAAATTAAATAATCTTTGTGAAGCACAAATGGGTGTGCTTCATAATATCTTTCATGTATATTTCCTTCTTTCTACTCATATAGCTATCATTCAGGTTTAGCCCTCCATCACCTCTCACTTGGATTAATTCAATACCCTTTTGAATGATCTCCATATCTCAAATCTATCCCTAGTCCATTTCAATCCCCATTCAACTGTTAATTTTCCTAAAACTGATCTGCCACGACTTAATAAATTCTAGTGGCTTCCTATTACCTCTAGAATCAAATAAAAAATACCCTGAATAACATAACACTTAACATCATTTACAGCCTAGATCCTTTCTAGTTTTCTTTGCTGTTTTCTTTTACTTTATTTTGATGCATGTATTTTTGTGATATCCTACTCTTGCCAACTTGTTATTTTTGGGAAATTATACTTTGTTTTCTTGACTTTTTGCCTCCTATATCTGAAATACTCTCCTCATCTCTGGCTCTTGCTTTTCTGACTTCCTTCAAGAATCTGTTCAAATCCTACCTTCTTCAGGAGATTTTTCCTGATCCCACCCTATTTCTTCTGACTAATGCCTTCCCACTGAGAGTATCACACACACACAAACAAAAATAGTCTATTTATAATATATGTATTGCATTTATATTTATTTATATATTTGTATTATATTGCACTTATATGCACATGGATTATATTGCATATAAACAGTGGTTTTCATATTGTCTACGATTAGAATGTGAGCATACATATAGAGAACACATGTGGCCAGAAGTTACCAGCTTCAAAGCTTGGAAATCCTTATAGCCTTTTAGGATTTCTCAGAAGGTTCCCCTGATCACTCAAATATTTTTTATGCACAATCACTTCTTCCTCATCCTCTCCTGATTCATCAGTCTTTGGATCTCCAAAGCTTATTATAAGGTATTTCATTATTACAGAAGATTAACTTTAATCATCATGACTGAAATAGCTACTGAAGTCCCACAAACTACATTGTCAGCAAGCAGAAAACACCCCCCCCCCAAATCCATTATGTATATTCAAAGGACTAGACCCTCCCTGGTCAGTCCCACCATTAATACAAAATGGCTTTATTAAGAGTTGATCAATTTCCTGATTACTAAAAGGTACCAATGGATACCTTTAAGTTCAATTAGTTTATTAAACTGGTTATGTTTTAAAAAGCAACTATAAATATTCCATTGCTGAATGACACAATGGATAGAGTTCCAGGCCTGGAGTTAGGAAAATCTGAGAACAAATTAGATCTCAAATACTTACGAGCTATTTAGTTATTTGACTTGGGACAATACATAACTGCTGTTTGCCTTACTTTCTTTATCTGTAAAATGGAAACAATAATAGCGCCTAACTTTCAGGGATGTTGTGAGGAACAAATGAGCTAATATTTGTAAAGCATTTAGCAGGGTGCTTGGTACATATTAAGTGCCATATAAGTGTTAGCTATTATTATATTTTCTATGCTTGTGCTAATAAATTGTGCAATTCCAAGAAGAATTAGAGGAGAGAGGAACCTGGCTTGACAAAACACCAGAATTTTAAAACTGTCCCCAAAGATAAAAATACCTTAAATCTTTGTAGCCCTATAGTATACCTGTTTCTCTAACATGTGTCTTAAGTGCATATTTCATGTATAGTATTTACCTGAATATGATTAGAGTATAATAACATTTTGCTTCTTTATACCTATAAAGATCAGATTAATGGTATTTAAGGAATAATTCTAAAGAAAATAAAATAAAGAACACCGTGCCCTGTTGGAAAGAACATTGGATCATGTGTCCAGCAAGACCTATGTTGCTTTCCTCCTTAAATTCTGGTTGAATAATAAGTATATTTCTTAGCCTTTCTGTGCTTCAACTTCTTCTTTTGTAAAGGAAGGATAAAGCTATATTAATAACTTAAAAAACTTTGTATTGATATTTTGTTTTTTTGTGTCAACATATTTTTCCAAGTATTTTTGACATTCCCACAGTCATCCTTTATAACAAATATTAATTTTAAGAGGAAAAGCATCAGTATAACTGATAGATATATTGAAAAAGTCCAAAAACATGTGCAATGTGTAACATTTATGGTCCTCTACTTTTTATGAAGAGTTAATCTCCTCATGTCTCTTCATTTTGGTTCTGTTTGGTCTTTATAATTTTGGTACATTCACTTTAGAATTTTTTGGCATGTGATTGTTATTTCCTTATAATTATGCCTTATTTCACTCTGCATCAATTCATGAAGATTTTTAGTACTTCTCTGTATAAACCATTTTTTACAAAAGTTAGTATTCTATTACATTCATATACAACATTTTGTTTAGCTGTTCCCTAACTGATGGGAATCTACCTTGTTTCTAATTTTTGCAATCACAGAAAGTTCTGCTATTATTATACCCATATTATAATTGACTAAACTGAGGAAGACAGAGGTTAAACTTGGTCCAGGTCACACAGCAAATAAGTATCTAAGAGACTGGAACTCAAGTTCTGACTCCTAGCCCTAGTGTTCAATCCATTCAAGTGCTCAATTATTCTTATAGAGAAGAATATAAATGAATAATGTCTGTTCTCCATACTGTAATACATAGTTAGTTTATCTATCTATCTGTCTGTCTGTCTATCTATCATCTTTCTGTCTATGTATCTATCTTAGAAACATGGCAAATGCACCCCAAAGTAAATAAGAACAAGATTTTAAGTTGTTTATACTTTAAAGTTCTATTATTGAACCTAGCCATTTATTAGAAATAAAATATACATGAAAAACAACATTATTTCATTGATGTTTCTATATGTCTAGGAATTAAAAAGGGAAATTGAGGAGCTTCTGAGGATGGGTAGGAATGTGGTATAAGCAGGCCTCAACATCCAACAAATGATGCATTTAAAATTATTGGAGTAAAGGTTTTCAACAGGGAATATACTGAAAAAAGTGGGCTGATCACATGATGAGAGGGAGAGTAAAAAGTGGATGACTCAAATACTCCACTGGTGTCCTTATGATTTAAGAAAAACTAAATAAAGCCCCTGGAATATTAGCCAGACTTCCTGTAGTGAAGAAATGGGATGACATGCAGAAGAATCCTATATGAAAGCTAGTATAAGTACACAATCAATGAGACCTCAGGGCCATATGAGTATTTTATTACTTTTCTCCAGGTTGTTGTGAGGATAAAATGCAGGTAATGGTATTTTTTAAACTTAAATGGTTCAAACAAGTCACCTAGTTTAGGCTTTGCTAAAGAAATATCCTTCCCCCCCCCCAATTATATATCATGTTTTTTATAAGGTTCAAGAAAATTAGTATACTTTACTTTCTTGCTTTTCCACAGAAAGATATGATTTCACACAATATCTACTTCTTATGATATCCATTCTAATTATGAACAAATTTCAATAATTGCTTTGTTTTACTTGGGAAGCAAAAGAGAAGACAAAAATAGTCTCTGAGATTTTGAAAATGGGAAGAGAAATTGAACTTTATGTATTTCCAGAAATTAGAACTAAGACTGATGAGTGAAAATTACATGAAGGCAGCCTTTTTTTTTCTTGGTCAATTTAACTCAGACTTTTCTCAGAGTTATAGCTGTCAGATCAAAACTTCCTAAGAAAGTTAGCCCATATAAATCAATCATTACAATGAGGATACCAAAAGAGATTAGAAATAACCTCAGCCAGCAAAAACTTGATCTCCTTGTCAAACAGAGAAATATTATGGCCAAGGCCAACACTGGCTTAGGTTGTAAACTCATTTGTAAAATCTTACAGAGCAGGATTGTAGAAAATTATGTGCCGAATCATTTCAAAGAACTACAGAAACAGAGAAGGGATAAATTAGTTTAGAGAAAGCTTGGCAAGAGACACAGCTAAGCCAGATTATCCCCAAAGCATTTAAAGATAAAACTCAAGGAGAACAAGAAAAAACTCCCAACAAAAATAGGAAAATATCAATAAATATTTTTATGGCAAACCTCTTTATCAATGACAATAAAAATACCATATTTATTATCTAACATCACAGATAGATACATTTCATTGAACAAATAAAAAGAACCCAAAGATAGAAAGAGCATCAGGACTAGGCCCAGTATATATTGACAAGGTATATGCCAGAAGTAGCATAATTTTTATCAAAGGATCAATTTTAAATATATCTGGAAGAGGAGGACTTTTGGACAAAATCTTGAATTTTATAGGGAGACTTTGATTAAGGGAGACTTAGTTTTTCAGAGTTTGGGGTATTTATTACTCAAAGCCATTCACCACCACTGTTAGATGATTAGAGAATGTGTGTGTGTGTGAGAGAGAGAGACAGACAGACAGACAGACAAAGACAGAGATCAGTAACTATTCAACTTCATGCTTATTTCTTTATCTCTACAAATGTTTTTTCTGGAGAAGTAATTTATATGTTTCCAAATATAAACTTTCTTTGGTAAATTTGATAAGAGAAGGATTTTCAAATTATTTTCTATAGTAGATCACTTCTTTTCAGTCACAAAACAGAATAAAAGATCTATGTACTTATTTTTTAAACCCTTACCTCCTATCCTGGAGTCAATACTGTGTATTGGCTCCAAGGCAGAAGAGTGGTAAGGGCCAGGCAATGGGGGTTAAGTGACTTGCCCAGCATCACACAACTGAGAAATGTCTTAGTTCAGATTTGAACCCAGGACATCCCATCTCTAGACCTGAATCTCTGTCCACTGAGCCACCCAGCTGCCCCCTATATACTTATTTTTTGTATACTATAAAAACAAAGGAAAACAAAATGTTTGACTCACTAGCTCAAAGTATTACCCTAAAAACTCTTCTTCAACAAAGCACCTCCTAGGATTATGCCAAAATCATACAAGATTCATTGGTATTTTTTAATCATGGAGATAGCTTTAACTTTCTGATTAGGTTATTTAGAGAAAGCATAGACTAAAACAGAGACATAGGCATATTTGTTGCTGTCATTGTAGCGTCCAAATGGAGGAGAGGGTCCCTGTAGACAATGAGATCCTCCAGATGATGCCTTCTGTATTTGATAATGTGATGATAGTGTTGAGCCTTGGAACATTCAGGAATTTCTTAAATAATGTCCAAAATAAGTCACAAGTTTGTTTAGGCTAACCATCCACATAAGAAAAGACAAATTAATGAGGCATGCTTGTTATGTGGAAAAAATGGCATTTAATTGGATGTACAACTCTTAATGTTCATAAGAATATATAAAAAGTAATAATAATAAACAAATAAAAATTAGCATTCATATAGTGCTTTAAAGTTTGAAAAAATAGTATTATCTCATTTTATCCTCACAACACCTTTGGGGAAGATACATGCTTTTATTATCTTCATTTTACAAATATAGAAACTAAGGCAGAGAGCAGTTATTTGCCCAGGTCTAGGAAATGTCTAAGGCAGTATTTTCAACTCAAGTTTCATTGCAGAGGATGATAAACTAGTATGATTCAGTAAAAAGAGGAGGTTGGGATTGATTCCCTTTGGGGAAATGTGCAGTGCTTTCTCTCTTTTTCTGTCTGTCTTTCTTTCATATACATGTAAATGTACACACACACACACACACACACACACACACACACACACAAACATCATCTTACAGAGATGGAGTCTGACCATAAGCAACTGAATCCCAAAGTCTCTAAAGAATTGTAGTTGAGAATCACACAAAGGTCAAAGGAGACACATAGTGAGAATGCATATTCTGTAATAGCTTACCAATGAGACATTGTGCAAGAGAAGTGGTGTGGAAAAAAAAATTATAGCTAGGAAAGGAAATAATGTTTTGAGAGCCAACGATATGTAGTGGAGGAACCTCATACTCTACTGATTTCTATGCAATGTCAACAATTGTATAGAAAGGCCACCAGCATTTTGAGTGCATCCTTCTAGAGGAATTCTGGGAGGACATGTACCAGAGTTTCACAACAGTCAAAGCAATAAAGTAAAAGCTATTTGAACACTGGTTTCTTAGGTGATGAAGTTCCAACAAGTAGACAACAACTTGACCAGAAACTAGATTACCATTTGTTATGAATACTTGATACAGAATCCTTAAAAAAACTGGAGGTTGAACTAGAAAACCTTTAAAATTCCTCCCAGTTCTAAGCATCTATCATTTTACGTGGCATTATAACAATGAAACTAAAATTTACTAATACCCAAAGATAAATGATTGTTTACTCCTGGTAGGGAATGACTACAAGATATCTGATTTCCTCTAAAATAAAAGCAATTGCAGAAAGAAAACAAGTTGATATTTTGTATATGTGCCTACCTATATATGTATACTTAATAGATACATATATCTATATGGCTATATATGTGGATATGCATGTTATTATAATGGCACAGATTCACAGAAACATATTGTACACATATTAAAATCATTCGGTCATATAATATTCATTTCACAGCTTTGGCTATGGCTGAATTTTAATTAACCAAGAGAGGTGAATACAAAAGATAAAATAATTTTGATGTCATGAAATTGAAAAACTTTTGTATGGAAATAATTAATTTAGCTAGGTAATAAAGGGAAATAGTTTCCCAAGGGGGGTGGAATCCTAAGCAAACCTTTGTGTCAAATGTCTTTGGGAAAGGTACAAGATATACAGAACAATTAAAAGGCTATATATATATATATATGCCCATAAGTCATTCATTTGTGGAAGAAGTACAAACTATTAACATCCATGTGAAGAATGCTTCAAGTCAATAATAATAAGAGAAATGAAAATCTGAGGCTTCTTTTCACACACAGAAATTTGTCAAAGATGACAGAAAATGGGCATAGTCAGTTCTGGGTGGGATTTGGAAACATGAACCTGCTCTGATGCATTATTGGTAGAGCTGTTAAACAATCCAATGACTCTGGAAAACAATCTGGTGTCATGTGAAGAGAGTGATTATAATGTCTATGTTCTTTTATCCAGAAATCCCATTACTAGGCATATACCCAAAGGAAGACTGAAAACAAAAAAAGAATATCGCTGTTTTCCAGGCGTTTCTTACTGGAACTTTTTTTTTTTTTGTAGCTACAAAGATGAATAAAATAGAGACCCATAGTTGGAAGAATAAACAGTCTATGGCACCTGAATATAGTCAAAGATTACTATGCTTTAAGAAATTATGCATGATGTGACAAAAAGAATCATGGGAAGTCATATGAATTGATGCAAAAGAAAGTAAAGCAAACCAGAAAAATGATATATCTAATGACTACAACAATGTACATAGGGAAAAAGCCAATAAAACAATTTGATTCTTTTGATATTATAATGACCAAACATGTTCACAGAGAAGAGATATAAGGAGACTCCTCCCTTCTGTATTTACAGAAATAGGGGACTGTGAGTGTTACACATGAACTGGGAAATATACAGTAGGTGATGTGAAAACAAAAGATATCAATAAAAAATATTTTAAAATAAACTAAAACAATTCTTCTGTGTCTGTAATTAGATTGTACTGTTGCAATGAAAACATAATTGAAAACCTCTGCACATTCTTTTGAATTTTCCTTTAAGATTCCAGTCAACTTTTTTTTAAGGCAAACAGGCAATGTTGGTTAGTGGAAAAATTTTTTTGCAACAGTGATGGACTGGGAGACAGGAGACCTGTCAGCTCCTGCCTCAGCCAAGAATTATTGGTGTGACCTTGGGTAAATCACTTAACCTTTCTGGACCCCAGTTTCTTCGGGGCCCCTATAAAATTATTCTGTTGGCTAGGTGACCTGAAAGGTTTTCTTCTGGCTCCGACTTTTTATGAGGGGGGAAAAAAAAACCCTGCTTCTTTCATGTGCATTCACTCTAAGTTCTTTCTTAAACTTCTTCCTACCTTGAAAATGTACATATGTTTGGCCTTTTCATGAGTATTATCTATTCGTGTAGGTTTAATATTCTGCTACCTGAATCTTTATTTGTTTCTTCTTCAAGATTGTTTGTCTTAAAAGCGAGTCTCCAAAGAAGGAACTGTCTCTGATTCTATTGGACTTTATTTTTTTTAAAGCACATAGTAATTTATCACTTAATGTAGTATTCTATTTTTAAAACAATATTGCTATTTATTATTAGTGTTCATTGTAATAACAACAATAATGATTTATTTGCATTTTGTTTCTTACTAACAAAGTGCTTTTATTTTTCGTTCCAGCCCTGTAGACTAAGGAATAAAAACATTGTTATACCTCCTCTGCAGACAAGAAAACTGAAATGCAAAGAATTAACTTGTTCATAATGATACAAACAAAACTCAGTGGTCTCTAAGGTCCCTCCCAGCTCTAAATCTCTGATCTCTGAGTGAGAGACCACACTGGAAGTCTGATGGATTCATATTATTCTACTATACAGTATTTAAGTTCACATCCTTCCTTTAATTCTCTCTCGCTTTTTTCACATCATAAACAACTTTCACCAATAACAAAATCGATGTTGATTTTTTTTCAAGGGTCTTTCTTCAAGGAAATACTAATTTTTGTCTTTGATCTCAGGGGAATTAATTTAGGGGTTCCCAATTTGAGTTCTATGATTTAAAATATTCATTACTTGTATTTAATATAATTGGTTTCCTTTTTAATACTATGCATTTTATTTTATGCATTTAAAACACTATTCTGAGAAGGGTTACATAGGCTTCACCATATTGCCAAAGAGATCCATGACACAAAAATATTTAAGAACTCCTGAGCCGAGGTCATTAAAAGGGTCAAAATTTAAACTTCCAATTTCTCCATTCATCTTCAGAACCTCCCATATTTTAAAGTGTTATATTTAAGTGAAATATATTTCCCTTATTTGTCTTTAGAAACTATATATATATTTAATTTAAAAAATCCTAGATTTTTATTTGGGGTATTATTTGTAGAGCTGAAATTATTTTGTAATTATAGAAAACAACATTTTTGATTATTCCTTCTTTTTCTTTTAGACCAATTGGAAATAATTAGACCCCCCCAAATTGTTTTATTGCCAACTTTCCATTTGCCACCAATTTTATTTTAGCATAAATATACATGGTCCCCATAGCTTTGAAAGTAGCTGAAGAGGAGTCATTTTTCCGACAGAGGGCAGTGTGGATTTGTTAACCAGCTGAAGTTGTCTCACATTCTCAGACTTATCTAGCTGAAGAACAGAAAGGACACTAGAAAACAATCCTCCCACTGGTGCCTTCTCCGTTTCATTATTGTAGCTTAAGAATGTGAATGCCATTTTTATGAAGATTAAAAAAAGAAAATCTGCATCTTGTTCACATGAAGGAATTGGGGACAATGAAGGAACAGCCTGTCCAGAGAAATCCCAATGATCAGTTGTTCTCTGAGACATGCTGAACACCTGTCAATTGTTGTCCCAGTCCCTGCCCTATTAAATAGCTTTGGGATAAAAAGATTCCAAAGCTAGGGTGGAATACTTTGGCCTTCCTTAGAGGGAATCCATAGAGTGGCAGCTTCCCCCCAACTTCATTCCCCCCAGTGTGCCAGGAAGTTGAGTCATACACGCCCTCTAGCTTTTCTAGTTCACAATGTTCTTTGGTACCATCTCCAATCCCTACTTGCCTGCTCTAAAGAGATCATCTTCTTGCGTAGGAATCCTGGTGAAAGGTCTGGTTGTCTAGTGGCATTACTCAAAGTGTTTTTGATTCTCATTTCTTTTTCTGATTAGAATAATCAGTGACCTTGGTCCAGGGCATTGTTCTGGAATGAAGGGGGTGAATTCCTTTCCCTTGCATTTTAATACCTCCGGTATTTGACTGCAGAATAACCTAAAGACTCTCATGAAGATGCTTAGCTTTTCCTTAAGCTACTTTGTATTCTTTGTTTTGTTTAGCTTTTAACCTCTTTTTGGCAATGGAGAGAAGAAAGGAACAAGTATCCAAAGAAGATGAAGAACCCAAGTTATCATCATTGGTCCCTTTATCTGATCATGTGCCCAGCCTTAGAGGATTCTCTTCATCTGTTCCTTATTTTCCTCTGCCTAAAGCATATCCATAAAGGACAAGTATGGTGGAAAAACCTATATAATGTAAAAGGTCAGAGAAGTTCTGGGTCTATGGAAAGGAGATATATTTTTTAGATAAATCTGAACTAAATCCTCAGGAATGGAAGCTTTTGGGTCATTCATCTCTAAGAGCTGGTGACTACGGCATAATCTAAAGGGTAGAGCCACAGAAAAGAAATCAATGCCATTCATTCATTCATTGAATTCATTAAAAAAGCAACTATTAAAATGTCAGTTTTGTTACACATCAGGAGAAGCTAAGTTTACCTAACTGTCCTCATGGAGATTACAGTCTAGTAAGAGAATAAGAAAGAAACATAAAACACATTTTTGTCAATTAGATCTATAAGTTTGTCAAGTAGAAAACTTCAAATGAGGAATTCCTTAAGCAACTATTCTGTAATTTGTCTTCTTGGAGAGTTGCCTGGGACACTGAGAATTCAATTGATTTGCCATGTGTCAGATCTCAGGCAGGATTTGAATTCAGGTTTTCCTGACTTCCAGACCTGCTCTCTATTCAAAATAGATATTTCTCCTTCAGTGGCAAATATTGCTTTCTTTATCCAGATAGGCAATATTTGTTACAGGAGCCAAAAGGTCTACATTTTTTGTGATGATCATAGCACCAGAGTAGGACAGAACATAAAGTAGTAGGTAGAAATAGTTAGTGTCTTAAAGCTTCATCTCCAAATCCTTTATAATATGAGAATCCATATTTGGAAGAATTATTTTCTTGACCAGGGAAAAACTTACCATTTTTACAAACTTTCCTAATTTCTCCTAGTTTGTAAACACAGATATGAGTCCAGGCAATGAGACGTAAAAA
This sequence comes from Monodelphis domestica, assembly GCF_027887165.1. Lineage (NCBI taxonomy): Eukaryota > Metazoa > Chordata > Mammalia > Didelphimorphia > Didelphidae > Monodelphis > Monodelphis domestica. The sequence goes on from NC_077233.1 coordinate 248,426,071, forward strand.
CAAAATAAGTGTTTTCAATCTTTGAAACAAACAATGGAGTAAACTGTATTTTATATCCCAACCCAGACCTGACAGTAGCCAGCTGTTGTCTTAGCTAAACAAAGTCCTCAAGAGCTGAGATCTGTGAGGTGGAAAAGGGAGAAAGTGAAAATAACTCCCATCACACTGAACCAAAAATGACAGATCATTCAAAGTAAACCCTAGAGGAAGTGAACGTTAATGAGCTGAAAGTCCTTGCAAATGACCCTTCTCCCCCCCTACCTCTGGAGAAATCATAAATCAAAATGGCCTATCCTCTGTATTATTTTTATAGCTTCTAAGTCAGAATCATCCATAGCAAAGCTGTACATTTCCCCCTAGATTCCGTTAAAATGGATTTGCCCATAACCCCATACCTTCTGCCCCCCCCAAAAATATCTTACCTTTGTATTGGCCCATAAGAAACTCTTTCCTTTACTTTTTTCTAAGTTTTATATAAGTATGAAAAAGTTGCAAATGTTTACCTTCCAGTGAGAATAGGAAGCAAAGAATACTTTAAATATTTACTAAAAGATGGAGCTTCTCATCCCCTTTGCCTCCCCCATTAGGAAAAAATCACTAGTAAATAAATATCCAGTCACCCTGGATAACTTTTTCAAATACCAAAGAATTTTCTAAAATGCTCTGCTCCTCAGCAAATCTATTCAATCATTCTCTCTCTTATCTGATTTTGAAATTTTCTATTGTTCACACATTTTATTTTTCATTTGCTTTGTGTGTTTGCTTTTATATTTTGAGCTCTGGTTGGGAGGAGGGGTTCCATTTCCTTTATAACTTGATTTCCATTCAGCTATCAGATCTCCCTGTTTGCTCTGCTGAGGCTTGATCTAAATTGACTTTGGTTTTAAACTTAAGGTGATTTGCAGTTTGAGTCTGCTACTCATCTCCCCAGACAGATTGACTAGCCCTTGTTTTTGCACGTAGGTGGACAGAGACAAAGACAGAGTCAGTTGACTGTTTTGAATCTCCTCTTGCACTTTTTGAGAAGGGAACAGTTTGAGAAGGAAATCATTAGATTTAGTTGCCTTATTTTTTGGTTTTAGTTTATTCCACCTTCACATTCTCTCTCTCTCTCTCTCTCTCTCTCTCTCTCTCTCTCTCTCTCTCTCTCTCTCTCTCTCTCTCTCTCTCTCTCTCTCTGTATCTGTGTCTGTCTGTCTCTTTCTACCCCTCCTCTTCTACCCTGATACCTTCCCAATTTGTTTAAAGCTCTGGTATTGTCCTTTCTGACAAGCAGAAAGGAGATGAAAGAGGACTGGTAGGAACAGCTTGGTGTCCTAATTGGCTTTCCATTTAACATTTGTTAAATTCCCTTTTTCCATTTAAACTTTTTCTTGCCTGAATTTAATTTGCTTAATTCTGCTTTTTAGAAATTTGACTTTGGGGCTTGGATCTCCTTCACTTCTGCCCCTTTCCCCTTCTTGGTTTTTGGCTTCTTTAATTCTTTTGCTCTTTGATGAAGCATTCAGCCCCATTGTCTTAATTTTGGCCCCTCCTGTATTTGTTGTTTTTGACTCTGCCTCCCCTTCATCATTCATTTACTTACTTGGGGTGGTCATTTCTCAGATGCCTGTAAAAGCAGTTTTCGGATACTTCCCTCACACACGTCTGGCTAGAATTAATGTTCTAGAGTCAGGGATCCTGTTTGTTTTAGCTCCCGAACGTGGGTTTTTGTGTGTGTCTGTTTGCAGCTCACTGGCCTTTCTCAGCACTGGCAAGTCCTTTGGATATCTGCTGGCACGTTTATAGTCCTGTGGGTAAGCTCTGTTAATATTGGGCGCTTGCAATCTGGTTTTCAAAAACACTGGAATCAACCACATTGAACTGGCCCTTTCCTGGCGTTGTGTCTAGGCAGCTAGCACAACTAGAGCAGAGCTACTTGTAAGGGCAGGGTCCCTGTTTTATTTTCCGTCTGGTCCTTGCAGAACCCATTGCTGTTTGCAGTAGCACAGATCCTCTGTGACTGCCTTTCTCTCTGCCTGAAGATACAATGCTAATAAACAGCTAATAGAACATGAGGGTACTAGTGAACAATCTCTGAGAAGAAGCATGAATTTATCATCCTTCTTTAGAGCCCTGAGTCCAGTTCCCAAGTAGGAGAATTGGGAGTTGGCGAAACCTTCAATTTGGGCATTATTATAAGGGGAAAAGAAGCAATGATGGTCTGATCCTCCCACTAGATTTTGTCTAGTGGCTTGTGTTAACTTGGGAAAAACACACAGAACTACTAAAGTAGTCAGAAAAACATCTCAGAAATACTATCCCCAGATGATCCCGGGATTACTTTCCCCAGAGTACCAGGGTGTAGACCCTTTAAAAGATTTTTGTTGCAGGGCTCTGGCTGAATATCCCTTTCCTGATTAAAGATTTTTTTTTCTGACTACTTTAGTAGTTCTGTGTTTTTTCCAAGTTAACATAAGTAATTATGGGATTGGCCCATCTGCTTTGTATCCCTGAGTAATATAAACCCACTGAATGATGTCTATGTACATACAGACGTACCCCAACAACAGCCAACTTTTCTTTTCATAGATAATAGTGAAAGTGCAATAAAATATTTAAATTTTGAATTATACAGTTATCATTTCAGCCTCCTGTGTTTTGGGATTCCTGAGGTGTGCCTGGACAACAGGTGGCATTGCTCCAATTATAGGCAGGCAAAGGCTGCTCTTGCCAAAGCATGTGTTTGACCTCAGGCAGGAAGTCCCAGGTAATAGGGTCTTCTAGTTTGGTTTGTAGGCTGAGAAATGCAGGAAGTGCTGATTAGATTTGAAGGTTAGCTCTTATTTACCCGGGGCTAACCCTGAGGTTTCTGCTTCAAAATTGAATCTCACTCATTTTTGAACTTCAGAAGCACACATGCCAAATCAAACCCAGTTTCAGGAATATTCTTTCAATTTTTTGTAGTTATGACAACTTGCAATATTTTGCTCAGTATGAGCATGATTATAAAGCTAGTGAAGGGTTTCAGCCAATTAAAATCCTAGATATTATCATACTAACCCTGTAAAGTGAAGAGAAGCACATTTTCTAGATTTGAATTCAGGAAACTGGGTTCTTGCTTCAGTCACTTAATAGCTGTGTGACCTGGGGCAAGTCACTTAGTTTTTCTGAATCTCAGAAAACTAACTAAAAATATGCTATTTGTTGATGTAAAGTGAGCATAGAAATTATATCATATGTTGGACTTGTAGAAGAGTCCAGATAAACTGTGGCTGGAAAACTGGCATTATTGAAAGAGCACTGGATTTGAAGCTTGATGTTCCATGCTTGAATCTTGGTTCTGCCATTTAATGTCTTTTGATTTCATGCAAAGCATAGCCCCTCTGGGCTTCTGTATTCTCATCTACAAAATGAAAGAACTGGACTAGATAACTTCTGCTTTTTTTCTATCTCTAAATCCCATGATCCAAATTTAAAACTGGCAAAGCAGTGAAGTAATGATTTTATATAATTAAGGAAACCTTTTTATCCTAAATGCAAGAAAGATTTCAAGAAACTAGAGATTTATCCTAATCTCAAAGAGATCATAGATTTGCAATGAATATATTATTTTAAAAAGAAAAACAGTCTTCTATTGAATTGAACTAAAAAAGCTACCTCTTCATTTTGGGGGTGGCTCTAAGTGGAGAAACTGAAATTTTAGATAGATGACAACACAGATCCTAATTCTAGGTGGAATTCTAAGTGCTAAGACATTTTGTGAGGTTTTACTCTATTCACATCTGTGACTGGGAATCACTATGACACTATAGCTCTATTTTGAGGTTTTGGGGAATTTCCACTGGCAAATCCCAATTATTCCTATCTCTTAACTATATTATCTTTGGAAAATGACTAATTGCATTTGAATATAGGAAAAGGGCAGTCTCTGAGGAAGATATAAAAAAATGGAAATCAATATTAATAACTTACATTTTCATAACTTTTAATACTTTTAAAGTATATGATAGAGAATCATAGTTACAGAGTTGGAAGGGACCTCAGTGCATTTCTAGTTCAAACCACACATCATAATTGTCATGTTTTCATATAATGTTAATTCACAGATTTCTAATGTGGTAAAAACCCAGTCAGTTGAGGTCTTTTTATTTTAATGTTACCTAATTTTATTACCACTATGCCTCTGTGAGGTAGTTCTATGAGGTAGATACAGCAGACATTTAATAGTTGAAGAAACTGAGGCTCCATGAGTGATATGGGATCCTATAGATGAATGGAATCTTAAAGGTTATCTAGTCATACTCTCTAGTTTTACTGATGATAAAACTAAAACTCAGAGATGAGATGACTTACCCAAGGTCACATATCTGGTTAGTGATAAGTACTGATCTTAGAATCTAGGTCTTTTGATGCTCATTGCCTAGGATATCACATTTCTGCTTTAGAATAGAAAATAATAGGATACAAGTTTATGGTCTGAGCAGGAAAGTAGATAATAGGTTTCCTTGTATCAATAATTATTTTTTGATCCTCAGTTTTTTGACTACATAACTTTGATGCTCTCTGAGGTTCCTTTCAGATTTTAATCTATGATGATATAATACAATTATAGAATTCATAAAACTATATATCTAAATATTTATATATTTATTTATCCAACTCTTTGTTGGACTTTCACTTATCCAAAGGCTTAATATAATCCATATTTGCCTCCAAGATTAACTGCAGCCACTGGCAAGAGGCATCTTTCAAAGGCAATGGGAATAAAAAAAATCAAAGCTGACTGTAAAGGATTCTTCTCAGTTAACAGCTGCTGATCCTACAAAATCTTATATTTAGTATTAACAAGTGGTATAGTAGACCATATAAGGAATGTGGAGTCAAAAGACCAAGTTTAGAACCCAGTAGCTTAGCTCTGTTATTCCTTATCCTTGGTCAGTATGTCAGTATGATCAGCAATTCAATTCTAGGGTCCATATGTAAAATGAAAGGGTATGACTAAGGTCCCTTCCAAACTGGAATCTTATGATATCCTTTTGTTTTCTGATCTCATTTAGAATATTTATTATATGTGAAGCTGTAGGAATACAAAGATAAAAAATGACTTGGCCTCGTTCTACATACACACAGTTGTTTTGGGATAGGATTTAGGACGTGATTATCTTATGATTCTTAGATTTTGCCCACTAATTTTACTGCTAGCTATTAGTGAAACTATTTACTCTTCTAGTTATTTTTCACATTCTTTGACTTCATCTAATCCTTCATTCAAGAAATAGTAGTAAGGAATCGGTTGAGGGACTGGCATTTAGGAGGAAGATTTCATTTTTTGTTTTTGTTTTTAGTTTTATAAGTGGTTGTAGGAAAGTAGATTTGCTCTTTAAGGTCAATTTTATCTCCAAAGTTTAAAATGTATGGTGCCAGGGGAAGAGTTGAGAACAAAGTTTAGTGTTCATTGTAGAAAGAAGGTATACATTTGGGATAACTTGATTCTGGCTTTAATTTCTCTTCATATTAAATGTGTTGAGGATACTAGAAGGTCAACATAATTCAGTTTTTAACAGTCAGAAAATCAAAAAACTTGCTTTAAGTTTTGGGTATGAAAACCTTTTGATATTTAGAGATGCTGTTGACCTGGCTAGGCTGTAAAAAAAAACAAGACAAAACAAAAACTATTGCCATATATTCTATGGATATGAAGTACAATATGAAATGTGGGGTTTGAGTATGGTAGAAAGGTAGCTTTGGGAATAGGCCTGTATTTTTCATTTTTATACCACTCCAGACTAACAGGGGTATAATGGTCTGAAACAGATTTTAATGATGAACTTCATTACCTCCAATACACAGTATAAGAAAAATCCTTGAACTGGCCTCTTTGTTATAGTATTTGAAAATATTTTCTCTTGGCTCATTCTAGATGGGGAACATTTTTCCCCTTCTCTAGAAACATTCATAGAAATAATAAAATAACTTAAATTTCCTAACCAGGCTAAAAAGTTAAATGGAAAAGAAATCTCTAAGAAATGGTGAGTCTTTTTAGCTTCTAGATCATGTCCTCTCAGCAAAGATATCTTACTATATTATGCTAAGACCATCATCATCATCTTGGAATCTATTATGTTTTGGAGTCATTTCAGAAGCCAATATTTTAAAATTCTTGTCATATCACAAGGAAATTTCTATTCTGTGCTCTTTTAAGTCTTCAGTAGTTCATTTGAATGCTAAATATCGGTGATCATAGTATCATTATTTATTCTCTAAGGAGCTCTCCTAATTTAAAATTTTTTCACTGTTAAACACTGTGTGTGTCTCTTCCAATTCTAAATCTATGAACCTTTAGATGGAGATTTGAGCTGAACCCGGGGTAGTAGAGCATATTTTTTTAGGGCAAAATGTTCCAGTTTATTTGACTGGGAACCAGTGGCATAACAATAAGAGAAAATGCTTTTGAATGAGAAAGTTTTAAAGATTTTTTTCCTTTTGGTTTTGAAGGGATTTCTATTTGTAAATTCCAATGATTTCTAAGGAACATAAATTTCCCCTCTAAGTAAGTTTCCTGTAAGGAAAAGTATACAAGACTAGACAGGATTCTACCCTCTTAAAATTCTGAGCTATTCATTGGACTTTGATATATCAGTTCTTAGACAACATTGACAGAACTGTCATTACAAAAATATTCATAGGTAGCCTAGTAAGCACAAAGCATAATGTACCCTCTCATAAGAAATAGGTTGAGCTGAGAGAAAGGGCAGAGTTGCAAATATGTAATGTCCCTGAATGAAAATTATGGATACAATCCATAATTCAAAGTTAATGTTAACACTTAAGGGCAGGATTTTGTTAAGCAGATTAGTAACAAAGTTGAGACTGAAACAAGAAATGGTATATATAACCCACTGTTTAAGTAATTTGTTTTCAAAGCTTTCTGACAACCCTGAGACCAGAACAAAACAAGAATAAGCATTTATATCAGCATAAAACTCGAGCATGTCTTTTCCAAACAGCTGGACTTCCATGTTAAGGGGGTGAGAAGTGGAGAAACTTTCTCTAGAAATCCCTTTCATTAAGCAGCACAAACCTAGATCTAAAAAAAAAACAAGAAAGCCAATAGCTCCATTTTTATCTACCCCCCCTTTCCATCCTCTTCTCTTGAAACATTTTTCTTGATCAAGATAAAAAGGGATGGCATTAGTTTCTACAGGCATGGGATGGAAAGCCAGAAGAGACCTTTGAGGGAGAATGAGATGAAGGGAGTGAATTTATGTGAGAATATTTGATTCAGATATTTATCCTAGAGAAGAGATAGCTGTCTTCACATATCTGATGGACTGTCGTATGGAAGAGGAATTAGACTTGTTCTGTTTGTTCCAGGGAGGAATATTCACAAAAAAGGGTAGAAGTTCTAGAGAGGCAGATTTTTTCTCTGTATGAAGTAAAACTTGTTAACAATTAGAATTTTCCAGATGAGGAACAAGTAGCCTCAGAATTTAGGAACCCTATATGATTAGTGGTTTTGAGAAGAGGATTGGATATCCATTTGTAAGGATATTGGAGAGGGGAATCCTCTTCAGGGACTGGTTTTTCTAGAATCTAGAGGACTGTAACAGTTAAAATTTAGGGGAGACTGAGGCAGGTAGAAATTAGTTTCTCTCTGCAAGGAGTATTATATTTTATGAGGTTTATTAAAGGTTGAGAATTTAAGAATATACAAGTAAGAAAAAACACGTGCCTAGGCCAGAGGCCTAGACAAGACCTCACCTACATTATGGAAAGAGCCAAGTCTGCCCCCAAACAGAAGTCCAAAAGCCAGCTCAAAAGCCTCTCCAATCAGGTTAAATCCCTTCTTGATCTCAGCCCAGGTGAGATTACAAGGCATTCTGGGGATGTGGAGCAAAGGCTTGTGGGGATTGAAGTCCTGGATTCCAATCCATTTTTACAGGACCCCTGAGATGCCTTCTAACTAAGATTTTGTGATTTGGATGCTCACCAAAGCTTCATATATATCCAAAATGAGCACATTTTCAGCTTCTCAACCCCAATGGACTGAATCATAAGAAAGTACTTAGAAAGGGATGTACTGATTGTTTTAACCCATTCATCTCAGATATGTTTTCAATCTTGCATTACAGAAGCAGTAACAATTCCATTGCCCCAATAATTTCTATAAACATTGATGGTAGTTTTTCAAAAATGCCTCAGCTTTGATCTGGCATTTCATCTTGCAGAGAAGCTCTTTATTGCTTCAAATTCTCACATGCCATGGACACCATCTCTTAATTAACTTAATGTTCAGCTGGATATTTAAAACAATCTAGTGGGAAGTAAATTCTGTTAAGCTTTATGATTAATAAAAAGCTGAAATTTTATTTTTGGAGAGCCACATAGTTGGCACCTAAATAAGAGCTGCCGAAGTTTCTGATTGTTATTTGGTTTTTAATTACATGAGTTGGCACCAAGGAAAGGAGCCATTTTTACTGGTGTCTAAAACCAAAACACAAAAACCAAATGTACTTTCCTTAAAGTGATTTGATATCTATTTTAGGGTGTTGGTTTTGATAATTAAATTTGTTTAATTGTGGAGATTAATCTCTATTATATTCATTACTATAATTCATTCATTAAAATTGATTCAAGATTATGTATTAAAAATACTATGTGTAACTTTGATCAAAACATCTTAAGCTTTCTGGATTCAATTTCTACATCTAAAAACCATGATATTTGCCTCAAGTCAAGCAAGATTTTTGATTAGATGAACCCCAAATTGATCTCCAAGTTATTTTGTTTATATATTTGACTCAAAACTTTTATTATTAGAGTTATGCCATATGGTAATGAACCACAATAAAATATCCATTGGTATAAAAGTATTCACAATAGCACATTTTTAATGGTAAAAAAATGTATACCACAGTTGGGAAAAAGCAAGACAAACTAAATTATGTGAATTTAATGGAATATCATTGAACCACAAGGAAAAATGGATATGAAAAAAATGAGAAAAACACAATAGTTAAGTATTGTTTTGAATCTCCAGCAGCAAAATCAATTGCATTCACTTACAATCTAACTATAGGAATATGAATGCCATACAAACTTGTGAAAGAGTACTCACTCTCAAAAGCAAGATATGAGGACACATGCTCTTCTACTTTGCTGCTATTCTTGAATGCCAGTTTTATTCTAATTCAGGGAAATAAAATTTTACTAGTAATTGAAAGTCTAGAATTTGTCTCTTTCAAGGTTTATGGGCTCATTTAGAATAGCCTGAGAAATTTAGGGTCTATATATGGTATTATATTGCAGTAGGTAAAGCAGGTCTAGACCCTTTTACAAAGGTACCAATCTAGAGTGAGTATGTTCAAGGCACTTTTGAATACATCATTTATAACAAATCAGATGAAAAGAAACCCAGCAGTTGATATATTTCCTGCCTATCATTTTTCTATCTCCTGGGGAAAGGAGCTTAATTTAACTAATCTGCATTACCTGGAAATGGTGTAGAATGAGGAAAATATGGTAAACATAATGGATACATCAATGGAAATAAAAATTAATTCAATGAAGCAACACATTTTTATTGTTCCTTGACTATTGAACTTGGGCAAATGGCTTAACCTTTCTGAGCCTTAGTTTCCCCATCTGTAAAATGAAGATATTACAATATGATGTTGATTATACAATGTGGCCCCCAGTAGCTGCTGGCATGCAGCAGCGGACACACCCTGGGAACGGCTTCGACATGCTGGCTAAACCTTGTGAAGGTAGCCATTGGGTTGTAGACCCCTGGTGAACTAGGGCTTTGCTCAGCCAGCATGTGAAGACTGTTTCGGCGGAACAGGCAGAAGAAACCAACAAGAAGGTTCAATGGCTGAGATGGCGATGCAGCAAGGTACTGTGGAGTGCTTAGGGCATGTTGGAGCACAAAGGACAACATGGTCATCCAATGCAGCTGAGGAAGTCTTCAGGTGTAATGACTTTTTGTGCCACTGAACCCAGGCTTCCAATGCCGAGAGAGTGGGACTGGCTCTGTGCATCGACTTTTCCACTTAAATCTTCATGCACAAGTGTCTTTGTGCACAAAAACGCACAAAGACAACCGTCATCCTCGGTTGCTGAGAGACTACTACCATATAATATGACTTTTAGAGTTCCTTCTAGTTCCTAATATTTAGTCCTATGATCCAAAACTTATTGATAAAGGTTGGTAATATACTCTCAAAGTTGAAACACCGACCTTACCTTTCAGTTAGGGATAATTAATTACAGAATTTTAAAAATTGACTTATAAATCAAAGGTGATGCTTTATTATTTTCAGGGAGTGTGTTCATCATAAAGTTGAGTTTGGCTGTTGTTGATAATTATTGTTCATGACAACATAGAATATATGTATTTCTCCTTTTAAATAAGTTCTCCAGGACTCATGATTCTAGGTCAGTCCTTTAGCAGGTTATGAGAAGGCCAATATGCTTTAATTCAAGCCATGGGGAGAATTGAATGTCCCATAACAACTGGTATGTGTATATGGGTGCGTATGTGTTTATCTAAACCTATAGGGTTTTATTATTAAATGGTTCTCTTGGTGTGTATTTATTTAACTGATATACATTCCAACTTGTCTGTTACCAGCTTAGAATACAGTTTCCCTGAGGGATAAAGTAACTTCTCTATGGCTATATAGCAAGTATGTGTCAAAAGAAAAATTTGAATTCAAGATATTTTTGAATTCCAAGTAAACTATCTACCTACCATGTCATATTGCATGCAAAATTTTAATAAATTACTTAGTATATCATGTTATAAATAAGTTTTTATTGAGTAAACTCTTAGTGAAATATCCTATAAAGAGCCCCATTATTCTGTTAACCTTCCTGATTGCAGTAACTATCAAAATGGCCAAGTACCATCTCGTACAACTTTAATTAGCAATAGATATTATTTCTTGAGATTGTGTAGAGTGTTGTTGGAAAGCTGATGGAGAAATATGATGTAGTCTCCTGAGAAAGAGTTAAGACACAAATATAATGGTACTTCTCATATACAGTAGAACCTTATTTTATGGAAACTCAATAATATAAATTCAGGTATATGTAACTGAAAAAATAAACATCACAAGATATGTAAAATTAGAAAAAAATGATTCCACACTAAATGCACTCCATTTTTCAGCTGTGATTAGTTTTGCAACAGTTTAACCAATCATGCTTATTCTTGCTCTGAGACATGTTAATATGAGGGATTGCAATGTTTGATATGAATATTAGATTCTATATCTGTCTTTGTCCTAAGTTCCTGCTCTTAAGTCATGTATGTCTATGTCAGAACAGTGTTTCATTTTGCTTTGTCTGTATCCCATAAATTTTAAAATGTTGTCTCCTCACTGTCATTTTCATTAATGAAAATATTGTTTCTATAATTTGTTCTTAGATCCACCCCTTTTAAGCATTATATTATTGTTTCCAATTAATTTTCATCTTTCCATGGATTATAATTTTTATCGTGTTATGAACTGAAAATGATGTATTTATTATTATTGCTTTTTATTTCTTTGTGAAATTTTTATACCTAACACATAGTCAATTTTTGTGTGGGAGCCATGTACTGTAGAAAAGATGGTATATTCCTTTCATTTTCCATTTAGTTTTATCCAGAGATCTATTAGTTCTAACTTTTTTAAAATTTCATTTACTTCCTTTACTTTTTTCTTGTTTACTTTTTGGTTTGATTTATCTAGATCTGAAAAGGGAAATATGTGGCCCATCACTAGTGTAGTTTTTTTTCTCTATTTCCTCCAGAAATTCATTTAATTTCTCTTTTAAAAATTTGGAGGCTATGCCATTTGATGGATATATGCTTAGTACTGGTATTACTTCATTGTCTATAGTACATTTTGACAGATATAATTTTCGTCTTTATCTCTTTTAATGAGATCTAATTTTGTTGTAGTTTTTCTGAGATCATAATTGCTACTCCTGCTATTTTTACTTCAGATCCTGTGCAATAAATTCTGCTCTATCCCCTTGCCTTTGCTTTCTATATATGTTCCTGCCTCAAATGTATTTCTTACAAACAACATATTTTAGGATTCTGGTTTTTATTCTGCTCTATTATCTGCTTTTGTTTTATGGATGAGTTCATCCCATTTACATTCATAGTTATGATTACCAACTGTGTATTCCCTTCCATCTTATTTTCTCCTTTTGATCTTGATCTTTCTCCTTTAACTCTATCCCTCCTCACAAGTGTTTTGCTTTTAATTACCATTCTCTATTTCCTCCTCTCTTCTATTATTCTCATTTCTCTTATGTCCCTCCTACCTTCTATAGGGTAAGATAGGATTTTATACTTGAATATGTATAGTTATGATTCCCTCTTTGATGATGTTGAAAGTAAGGTTTAAACATTTTCTGTCACTACCTTCATCCTCTCCTCCATTGTAATAGGGAATTTTTACCTTTTTAGGTAAGAAATTTTAGCCCATTCCACCTCCTCCTTCCATTTTCTCTCAGTGCAATCCCCTTATTTTTCTCCTTGTTTTATTTATTTTTTGTATATCATATCATATTAAATTATCCTAATCAGCTTACTCTCACATCTTCTGTCTATTTATACTCCTTCCTTCTAAATACTCTAAGACTTCCCTTGAGTCTTGTGTTTAGACATCAAATTTTTTGTTTAAGGCTTCTGTTTTCACCAGGGATTCTTGGAAATCTTCTATTTTACTAATTAAACATTTTCCCCACTGAAAGAATAAGCTCAGCTTCTCTGGATAGGTCATTTTGTGTTGTAAATCTAGAACTTTTGCCATCCAAAATATAATATTCCAAGCCTTCTGATCCTTCAATGCAGAGGCTGCTAAACCCTGTGTAATCTTGTCTGTATCTCCAAAGTATTTGAATTGTTTTTTTCCTTGCTGCTTGCATTATTTTCTCTTTGCTGTGTGGGTTTTTTAATTTAACTCTAATATTCCCAGGAGTTATAATTTGGGGATTTATTTCCAGAGGTGATTTGTGGATTCTTTAAATGTCTATTTTTCTCTCTTGTTCAAGGATCTCTGAACAGTTTCCCTTGATAATATCTTTTATTATGATATCTGGGTTTTTTGTTTTGTTTTGTTTTGTTTTTTGTTGTTTTTTTAAATCATGGCTTTCAGGTCATTCAATTATTCTTAAATTACCTCTCCTGGATCTATTTTTTAGGTCAGTTGTTTTTTTCAATGATTTATTTCATGTTTTCTCCTGTTTTTTTTTCCCCTCAATTCTTTTGATTTCTTGTATTTTTTCTCTATGTCTCATGAAGTCATTAGTTTCTAGCTGCCCAATTGTAATTTTTAAGAAATGATTTTCTTATGTAAGCTTTTGAACTTCCTTTTTCATTTAGCCAATTCTGTTTTCATTTCTCTTCCCCATTTTTTTCTGTCTCTATTAATTGCATGTTAAAGTCTTTCAGAGCTTAAAGCCAATTCTTATTTTTCTTTGAAGTTTTCTGTACATTTGGTTTACTTTCACTGTATCCCCTTCTGTGTTTTTATCAAGCTCTTCTTCCTATCCACAAAAATTTTCTCTGGTTAGGTTTTTTTCTTTTTTGATGTTTGCTCATTTCCCTAGTCTTTTTCTTCACTTTCACTTTTATATTAAAGGTGGACTCTATTAGCAGGGTAGTGAGAGTACTCTTTTAAACTTCAGTCTTTCCTTGATGTTACCTTTAGATCTATTTCTGGGTTTCTGCAAGTTTCTGTTCTTCCATTGTGATATGATGGTCTGTGAGCTGGGAGCTCTGAAAGCTGCCTCTCACGACTGATTCAATCACCTCCTGAAACTGCTGATGGCTTAAAGACCTCAGAGCATTGTAAGCTATTTCGTGCTTGGTCTCAAAGTCTAGCCTTATGCTTGGATGGGGGCTTTTGGTTTCACACTGGACTTGATCAGTTCAGGCACATTATGGACTGCCTTTTCCTGTGTCTTCTAAGTTTGGCTTGAACTTTTGTAGGGGCTAGTTCTGGGCCTGGGGATTGAGGCCTTGCCCCAGGCTAATGCAGACTAGGTATATATGGGTAGATTGGGTAGATTGCCTTGAGTTGGGGTTCAAATCCTCACTACAAGCTTGGACTGGGATTTCCAGTCTTACTCTAGAGTTACACCACTCATATATTTCATGCAGACTGCCTTGTACTAGGATTCTGAATCTTTCTGTAGGCTTGAGCAGGGACTTGGAACTTCATAGATTATGAGTGGGAATACACTGCTATTGGCTTAGGAAATATCTTAGAGTCTGTTAGTTGGTTTGGTTCTAAGTTCAGAACCTGGAACAGTAGATGTAGGGTTGGAGGGTTGGGTCCTTGTTAGCTTGTTCTGATACTCCTTGGGGTAGATTCTTTCAAGCTAGGCTCCCCTCTCTCCTCAGTGAACCAGATCCTTATCTGCCACTTTTTAAGTTGTTCTATTCATGAAAGTTGGTTCACTTCATTTTTGTGTTGGTTCTTTCATTCCAGTATTCATTTTGAGGCATTATTTAATCATTTGTTAGAAAGGATTCTCATAGTGGTTCAAGCTTTCCCTGCTTCTACTCCACCATCTTGACTCCACCCCTGGAATAATCAGAAGACCTCATTTTAACATTATCCATGTATTTTAAATTTTTTAATATATTTTTTCAAAATTTCCCAATTACATTTTAATCTGATTTAGCCCACGTTTAGAAGTGTTTTGTACTGGATCATAGGCTACATGTTCAGGTCCTTTGACCTAGATCATATTCCATAGCTTTTGAACTATGATTTCATCCTTTTCATTATGACACCACACAATGCACTAATTCTATAGTGACCTCAGTTCTGGATATTAGAATATTATGATCTTTATCAATCTAGTTAGAGACTGATGGATATGTATCTTGGTAGACTCTAATCTAAAGAAATCACCTGCTAGGGGTGCACAGACTTTCTAACTAAGACAATAGTACAATCATGAACATTTCAAATTAAGAAGATTCTGTGTATTTTAACCCAGTGACCATTTCCAAGAATGAGAGAGAGCTTCTAGATTGCCTTTGCAGGACTTGCTAGTCTCTGGGTCTATTTTGTAGGCAAACAAGTTTACTGATCTCTCCACAGCTAAATATGGGTGACTTTCAAGAAATCTGCTTACTTTAGTGTCTCATGAACACCAGTATTTCTGTATTTCTCAACCAAACTGCTGTTTAGTTGAAAATCTTGATAAATTTAAGCATCATATCATCAATTGTTTCTCTCAGAAATTTTTATGGACTGGTGTCTTTCAAATTCTTTAAGAATCTTTCAGGTGAGGGATACATTTGGTTATAATTGCAATCTCTCTACTTACAAAGATTCTTCAAGTTAAGCTAATAGGTAGGCTTGGGTAATTCCATAACATTAACTGTTAGGTTATAAATTAATTAATCTCATTGCTAGTGGAGTCTTTTAAATATTCTGATGTCAGAATTTCTAATATGTTCATATGCTCAAAACATTCTGGTTATAAGGCCATATATAGGGTGATAAGCTATGCTTCTCCACTTCTTGATATTACTGAAGCCTTATTTCTCCTTGTGTGATATACTTTCAAAGTATATTCTTCGGTCTGAAGGGTGACTGGAAGGACTTTTATAATAAGAAATACTTCTCTAATAGCACTTTAGCCATGGAAGCTTCCTATTTCCTAGTGTGCTATGTCTATACAAAACTTATAAAATGATAAGACAACACTGAAATATGATATAATCTTACTGTCACCTTCCTGAGACAGAAAATCAATAAAGAAAAGTTCCAGATATTTGCTAGTACAAACTTAAGCTCCTAAGCCCTCTAAAAAGGCATCTTTATGCAGGATAAAAGGCTTGCTTTGGTATGCATCTGTTGCTGTTTAAATGACTACACCTTTTAAAATGCTTGTGAAAGTCCTTGATGGTAAATGTGATTGTTCTTCATATATGCAGTATAAATGGTTTTTCTTTGCATGTACAACATGCATATCTCATGTTTTTGCTGTTAGCTACATCCATCTTAAGCCAGGAAATTTTATTTCTAATGAGCTTTAGAATGTATTTGAAAGTCATTATGGAAGCTTTTCATAGCCATAGGAGAGAACTCCACTGGACAGTAACCATTGATTCCTGCTTTCATATACAGGACCAGTGATAATCCAAAAGTATCCCATTGCACAGTTCCAAGTTCTACCATTGTCTCAATAGTACTCCTTTACTCAATAGTACTCAATAGGACTCCTTTAATGATAAAGCACTTGAGAGTTTGGCATCACATCTCAATTATTAGCTTGCATCATTTCTCATAGTCTTTTTTTTCTTGTTCAAATCTCACATTTTATTTTTTTTAATTTTATTTGGTCAATTTCAAACATTATGCCTTGGTTACAAAAATCATATTCTATTCCTCCCTCCCAGCCCCCCACCCATCCAGTAGCTGACCTGCAATTCCACTGGGTATTACATATGTCCTTGATCAGAACCTATTTCTATGCTGTTGATGTTTGCATTAGAATATTCTGCTACAGTCTATATCCCCAATCATATCCCCCTCGACTCATGTATTCAAGCAGTTGTTTTTTCTTCTGTGTTTCTACTCCCACCGTTTTTTCCTCTGAATGTGGATAGTGTTCTTTCTCATAGATGCCTCCAGGTTGTTGATGATCACTGCATTGCCACTAATGGAGAAGTCCATTACATTTGATCATACTACAGTGTTTTGGTCTCTGGGTAAAATGTTCTCCTGGCTCTGCTCCTTTCTCTCTGCATCACTTCCTAGAGGTTATCCCAGTCCCCATGGAATTCCTCCACTTTATTATTCCTTTGAGCACAATAGTATTCCATCACCAACAGATACCACAATTTGTTCAGTCATTCCCCAATTGAAGGGCATCCCCTCATTTTCCAATTTTTTTGCCACCACAAAGAGTGCAGCTATGAATATTTTTATACATGACTTTTTCCTTATTATCTCTTTGGGGTACAAACCCAGGAGTGCTATAGCTAGATCAAAGAGCAGACAATATTTTATCAACCTTTGGGCATAGTTCCAAATTGCCCTCCAGAATGGTTGGATCAATTCACAACTCCATGAGCAATGCATTAATGTCCCAACTTTGCCACATCTTCTCCATCATTCATTACTTTCCATTACTGTCATGTTAACCAATCTGCTAGGTGTGAGGTGATACCTCAGAGTTGTTTTGATTTGTATCTCTCTGATTATAAGAGATTTAGAACTCTTTTTCATGTTCTTATTAATAGTTTTGATTTCCTCATATGATTTCCTCATATGATTCCTCATATTCAAGTCTTTTGCCCATTTATCAATTGAAAAATAGCTTGATTATTTTATACAATTGATTTAGCTCTTTATAAATTTGAGTAATTAGACATTTGTCAGAGGTTTTTGTAATGAAGTTTTCCCCCCCCCAATTTGTTGCTTACCTTCTAATTTTGGTTACATTGGTTTTGTTTGTAAAAACCTTTTTAATTTAATATAATCAAAATTATTTATTTTACATTATGTAATTTTTTTCTAACTCTTGCTTGGTCTTAAAATCTTTCCTTTCTCAAAAATATGACATGTATACTATTCTGTGTTCACTCAATTTATTTATAGTTTCCTTATTTATATTCAAGTCATTCACCCCTTCTTAATTTATCTTGGTGTATGGTATGAAATGTTGATCCAAACTTAATCTCTCCCATTGTCCCAGCAGTATTTTATCAAATAGTGGATTTTTGTCCCAAAAGCTGGGAACTTTGGGTTTTCCATAGACTGTCTTGCTGAGGTCACTTACCCCAAGTCTATTCCACTGATTCTTCTTTCTGTCTCTTTGCTAGTACCATATTGTTTTGATGACCATAACTTTATAGTATAGTTTGAGATCTGGTACTGCAAGGTCACCTTCCTTCACATTTTTTTTTTCATGATTTCCCTGGATATCTTTGATCTTTTGTTCTTCCAAATAAAATTTGTTATGGTTTTTATCTAATTAATTAAAAAAGGTTTTTGGTAGTTCGATGGGTATGGCACTAAAAAAGTAAATAAGTTTAGGTAGGATGGTCATTTTCATTATGTTAGCTCATCTCACCTATGAACAGTTAATGTTTTTCCAATTGTTTAGATCTAGTTTTAATTGTGTCGAAAGTGATTTGTAGTTGTGGTCATATAGTTCTTGTATTTGTCTTGGCAGATAGATTCCTAAGTATTTTATATTGTCTAGGGTGATTTTAAATGGAATTTTTCATTCTAATTCTTGCTGCTGAGATGTATAGAACTGCTGATGAGTTATGTGGGTTTATTTTGTATCCTGCAACTTTGCTAAAATTGTTGATTATTTCGAGTAACTTTTTGGTTGGTTCCCCATAATTCCTTAAGTAAACCATCATATCATCCACAAAGAGTGATAGCTTGGTCTCCTCATTGCCAATTTTAATAACTTCAATTTCTTTTTCTTCTCTAATTTCTACTGCTAGTGTTTCTAATACAATGTTTAATAATAGAGGTGATAAAAGGAATTCTTGTTTCAGTCCTGATCTTATTGGGAAGGCTTCTAGTTTATCCCCATTGCAGATGATGTTTACTGATGGTTTTAGATATATACTGTTTATTAATGTTAGGAAAGACCCTTCTATTCCTATACTTTCTAGTGATTTCAATAGGAATATTTTATAGTTTGTCAAAGTTTTTTTTTCTGCATCTATTGAAATAATCATGTGATTTTTGTTGGTTTCTTTGTTGATTTGGTCAATTATGTGGATGGTTTTCCTAATATTGAACCATCCTTGCATTCCTGGTATAAATCCCACCTGATCATAATGAATAACCCTCATGATCACTTGCCAGAATCTTTTTGTTAGTATCCTATTTAAGTTTTTGCATGTATGTTTATTAAAGAGATTGATTTATAGTTTTCTTTCTCTGTTTTTGACCTGCCTGACTTTGGAATCAGTACCATATTTATGCCAAAAAAGTAATTTGGTAGAACTCCCTCTTTGCTTATTCTGTCAAATAGTTTGTATAATATTGGGATTAGTTGTTCTTTGAATGTTTGATAGAATTCACTTTTTAATCCATCAGGCCCTGGGGATTTTTTTCTTATGGAGTTCTTTGATGGCTTGTTCAATTTCTTTTTCTGATATAAGATTATTTAAGACTTTTCTTTCTTCTTCTGTTGAGCTAGGCAATTTATATTTTTGTAAATATTCATCCAAATCACCTGGATTGGCATATTTGTTGCCATGCAATTTGGCAAAATAGTTTTTAATGATTGCCTTAATTTCCTCTTCATTAGAGGTGAGTTCTCCCTTTTCATCTATGAAACTGTTAATTTGGTTTTCTTCTTTCCTTTTTTTCTTAGATTGACCAGTACTTTGTCTATTTTGCTTGTTTTTTCAAAATACCAGCTCCTAGTCTGATTTATTAATTCAATAGTTCTTTCACTTTTGATTTTATTAATTTTCCCTTAATTTTTAGCTCTAATTTAGTTTTAATCTGACAATTTCTAAATTGTTTGCTTTCAAGTTTTTTGCTTTGCATGTCTAATTCATTGACCTCTGACATTAATAATTTGTTAATATATGAACTCAAGGATATAAATTTCCCCCTGATTACTGTTTTGGCTATATCCGATAGATTTTTGAATGGATGTCTCATCACTGTCATTTTCTTCAATGTAATTATTAATTGTTTCTATGATTTGTTCTCTAACTAAGTGATTTTGTAGACTCATATTATTTAATTTCCCATTAAATTTTTGTTTTCGCTCTCCATGTACCTTTACTGATTATTATTTTATTGCATTATAATCTGAAACGTTTGCATTCATTATTTCTGCTTTTCTGAATTTGGTTGACATGCTTTTATGTCCTAGTACATGGTCAATATTTGTGAATGTACTATATGCTGCTATAAAGAAGGTGTATTCCTTTTTGTCCTTATTTATTTTTCTAATTTTTCTAAGATCTCATTCACATCTCTTACCTCTTATTTATTTATTTTTAATTTGATTAATCTAGATTTTTATAGTGGTAAGTTCAAGTCTCCCACTAGTATAGTTTTAATATCTATTTCCTCCTTCAACTCCACTAGTTTCTCCTATAGAAATTTGGATGCTATACCATTTGGTGCATAAAAAGGATGTTGATCACTGATATTTCCTCATTGTCTTCTATTAGGATGTAGTTTCCTTCCTCATCCTTTTTAATAAGATGTATTTTTATTTTGGCTTTATCAGATATCATGATTGCAATGCCTGCCTCCTTTCTATCAGTTGAGGCCCAATAGATTTTGCTTCAACCTTTAATTCTAAGCTTCTGAGTATCTACCAACCTCAGGTGTGTTTCTTATAGACCACATATGGTAGAATTTTGGTTTCTAATGCACTCTGCTATTTGTTTTTGTTTTATGGGTGAATTCATCCCTTTCAAATTCAAAGTTATGATTGCCACTTGTGTATTCCCCTGATTTTGATATCCACTCCTAGTCCTGTCCTTTCTTCTTTTGCTATATTCTTTTAAACCACTGGTTTGCTTTTTATCAGTCCCCCTAGTCCCCAACCTTAATATGCTTCTTTTCCCCCCTCTCTTTTTGTTCCCTTATTATTTTTTAGGGTCTGTTAAATTCCCTCCCCCTCTCTTTCCCTCCCTTTTGTACACCCCACCACACTCCCCCTCTTAGTTTTCCCTTTTCACCTTCCCTATAGAGTAAGTAGAAATCGATATCCCAATGGATCTAGATGCTTTTCCCTCTCAGAATTGCTTTCACTGAAAGTAAGGTTTAAGTATTACCTATTAGCACTCTCTTCCTCTCCTTCTTATAATAATATTCTTTCCCTCCCCTTCCCATGTGCCTCTTTGTGTGATATAGATTATCCTATATATCTTGTTTCTTCAAGTTTCTCTTGATGCCATCTTCTATTCCCCCTTCCATTTTTCTTTTTGTGAATATCATCTTATACCACTTATTACCCTAATTTCTTCCTGTGAATGATTCTTCTAATTACTATAATAGTGAATATAATTTTTGAGAGTTACAAATAACATTTCCCCAAATATTAATATAAACAATTTGATCTTATTGAATTTGATCGTAAAGAAAAATGTTTAAATAAAAAAAAACCATTTTCCCCTTTCCTCTATCTTTTTTTTAAATTTACTTTTTCATGTTTCTCTTGTTCTTTGTTTTTAGGTATCAAACTTTTTTTAGTTTTGGTCTTTTCTTTACAAATACTTGGAAATCTTCTATTTTGTTAAATGTCCATACTTTCCCTGGAAGTACATAGTCCGTTTTGATGGGTAGGTGATCCTTGGTTGAAGATCCAATTCTCTTGCCTTTCTGAATATCATATTCCAAGTTTTGAGGTCCTTTAGTTTAGAAGCTGCCAGATCCTGTGTAATACTGATTGATGCTTCTTAATATCTGAATTGTCTCTTTGTCTTCTTGTAAAATTTTCTCCTTACCTTGGAAGATCTTGAATTTTGCAATTACATTCCTTGGAGTTGTCTCTTGAGGATTTAGGGTAAAGGGTGTTTTTATGAACTCTTTCAGTGTCTATTATGTCCCTTTGTTCAAGAACATCAGGGCAGTTTTTTTTTTTTATATATTTTCTTGTAGTATGATGTCAAGACTTTTGTTTATTTCTGGGTTTTCGGGTAGACTAATGATTCTCAAATTGTCTCTTCATGATCCATTTTCCTGATGTCTCATCTTGTCTGCGACATATTTTATGTCTCCTATTTTGTCAGTCTTTAGACTTTGCTTTATTAATTCTTGCTGTTTTGAAAGATCATTGGTTTCCAATTGCCCAATTCTGGTCTTTAAGCACTGGTTTTCCTTTTTGCTTTGGTCTATCCTGCATTTAGTGGCTTCCAACTTTTTCTCCAATTGGGCATTCTTTTCCTTTAAACTGTTATTTTTCTCTTTGAACTATTTCCCATGTTTCTTGCCAGAAGGCTTCGATCTTTTTGATAAACTCCAATTTAAATTATTCCAGAGCTTTTGACTAATTTCCATTTTTTAAAAGTTTTGGTGCATTTATTTGTATTTCCTCTGTAGTCTGGATATTTCCTCCATAAAAATATCCCTTCTTGTTTTTCTTGGTGTTGGGGAGTTGTTCCAGGGCACTGTTTGCTATCACTATAGTGATTTTCCTTCCCTTTCCGGTCAGTAATTTGATTGAGGATGGTAGGCTTCCTATGTATGGAGCTAAGGAGCTAGATTTTTGTCTGAGGACACCTCTTGAGTCCCTTCAGCTTCTACTATTTGCTGTCCTTCTCTGTGCTATCTTTCTGTGGGTGTCCAAGGTTTGGGCTCTTTAGCCTGCTGGAGTTTCAGGTCTAGCGCCTCTCAGAGGTAGGTCTTTGGTGGTCTTAGTGAGCTGCCAAGGACCTATAGGTGCCCCTCGCTCACTCACTGATCTAGTGTGCTGCTTCTGATTCTGGCTTAGTAGGTGGGGTGGGGCAGGTAGATCAGCTCATATTTTGGTGGAAGATTTTTTACCCCCTTATAGTCTAGAAATGCCCAAATCCCACATACCTTCAATGTTGTGCCCTACTGTAGAATCCCTTTGGTCATATGAATTTGGGTTTTTTTTTTTACTTTTGAGGAAGTCTATGTATCAGTAGGTGGTGAGCAGAGGAAGAGTCCCGCTACACTGCTGCCATGTTTATCTGGAAGTCCCTCCAAGGCAAGTTTCTTATCAGGTGGATTTCCCAAACTTTCAGCTGTAATATCATTTGACAGTGATCTAAATCCTTCGGTGTTTTGAATAGTATTCTCTCTTTTAGATATCACCATAAAATTGGTGTCAGGTGCAGCTAGGTGGTACAGAGGAAAGAGCTCTGGAATTAAGGAAACTAACTTTTCCTGATTTCTAATCTGGCCCCAAACATGAGCTGCTTGACCCTTAGCAAGTCAGTTAACACTGTGTACCTCAGTTTCCTCATCTGTAAAATGATCTGGAAAAGGAAATGAGAAACTATTCCAATATTTTTGTCCTAGGATTGATGTTAGATGGCCTTAGAGACAGTGTGTCCCTGTTAATCTTTTGACTAGTAATGAATGCTAAATTTATAGTTGACTACTACCCAACTCTGGGAAGCAGCATCTAACTATGCCTTGGTCAGAACATTTCAGTGAATTGTTGTCAGTCCAAACTTGCAATTCTACTCCAGATACATGGTTGAATTTCTCATTGACATTCCATTTCAAAGTCAAGAACTGCATTATGGCTATACAGAGGAACCTCACCATCACTCACGCCTTTGAGGAAAAATAAAGTCTTTTTTTTTGGTCTGCATTTGCTCATTTGCTATAATTTAAAAGATTCCTACACCTTTTAGTACATATGCTGCCAAAGCAAGCGCTATTACAACTTTAAAAATAATTGTATAAAGAACTTGATGCCAACAAAAATGATCAATTCTTCAGTAGAATGTCATATTGTGAATATTCATTATGGGAGAAGAAGCAAGGCATAGAGGATAGAGTGTTAACCTAAGTCAGAAAAAAAGCCAGAAAGACTTGTGTTCAAGTCTTGGCTTTTTCTTTTTTTTTTACTGTTAGTAAGATCCTGGGTAAATCACTAAATACTCAGAGCTTTCACAGCTACCCAAGTCTTTAGTATGCAGAACTGCTGGAATTTTCATTAGTACAGAAAGCTTTCTCAGAAATACACTATACCAGTGAAATCACAGATCTGATAAAGGAAATAAATCATGATGGACTCTATTTCTTGAACATTTTTACAGAACACAAATTTGTTCTTGAAGAATCGAGTCCCAAAACACTTCTAATACTAGTTAGATTCAAGCTTAACTATCCTACTACTGATAATCTCATGTATATATCATTTCATCAGATTGCACCATACATTCCTATGATTTGAGGCCAGCATCACCAGAGTAGAAAATAACTTTCACTCATTCTCACCCCTAAATGGCAACATTTTAATGCTATTTTGTTCCTTGTTATCTTCTAGACTGAAGCATATGGGGAAGAATATATTTCAGAGGATGAAGACATTCCAAATACCAAGCAAGGCTAGTACTTGGTGTTTTACTTTCCCCACTTATACATCTTTGATCAGGAATATTTTCCAATATAATTCCAAAGGGCTCATCATGAAAAGAGGTATACATCATCCAGTGAGAGAATTTATATAGTCTCAAAGCATACTGTTCTTGCATTTTTTTTGACATGGCTAATATGGAAATATTAGAACAATTGAAGTCTAGGCAATAGAGGCTGAATGATTTACCCAGGGTTACACAGCTAGAATATGACTGAGACCAGATCTGAAGCTAGTATCTCTTAGTTCTAGGTCTGGCTCTCAACTCACTGAACTACTCACATGTATAATTGACATATTTCTTGCCTTCTTAACTAGGGAAGGAGTCTCTAGAAGAAGAAAGAGAATTTCAACTCAAAATTTTTTAAATGAATGTAAAAAATAATAAAGTTCTTTAAAATCATTTGGAAACTGAATAAATAAATTAAGGAACCTAGAATTAGAGTTAAAGGGGACCTTAGAGGTCATATAGTCTAATCTAATTTTATTGATGAGGAAACTGAGGTAGGAAAAAAAGGTTTGTCCAAGCACATAGTTAATAATTCTCTGA
The DNA here is from genome assembly GCF_027887165.1 of Monodelphis domestica. Lineage (NCBI taxonomy): Eukaryota > Metazoa > Chordata > Mammalia > Didelphimorphia > Didelphidae > Monodelphis > Monodelphis domestica. Next base: position 248,450,684 of record NC_077233.1, read on the forward strand.
GATATTATTTGAACTCTGGTTCTGTGACTTCAAATGCAAAACCCCAAATTCAGGGCTCTTTCTTTTTTTGCCAGAGCTTTTATTGAAGCAGATTGAAATCTGCCTATCATTAAGAGGCATACCTGAGGTCCAGAGAGATGTTATGTCTTCTTCATGGTCACACAGCTAGTAAGTGTCATATTGGGAACCTAAATCAAGTCTCAAGGCCAATAGTCTATTTACGTGGCCATGCTGCTTCTCATTTCTCTAGGACTGAACTATCCCAGGATTCACTTGAGGAGGAAAAAATAAAAAGAAATAAAAAGATCCACAAATTAAAATGTCAGCACGAATCAATTTGCAAATGAGGTGCTTCACAAGAGCCTAATGATAACCATAATAAAAATAATAATAATGAAAAAATTCCTTAACTAGACAGGGCAATGTTTTTTGCAAAATTGTGCTTCATCTTTCCCATGTTCTGAAGTGATTACATGATGGTAACAATTTTGAGTTAATTGGCCATTGTGATACACATTTTAGGCCTATGACTTCATTAATTATGAGCCATTGTCTATGTCAAACTGCCTCCTGTTGTACTTATTTACATAATTAAATGCTGTTCTATTTTTTTCCCCAAAAGTGCACTTGCATTTTTCATGATGCTCCAGGTTGTTCCCTTGTTATCTCTGGCATTTGTGTTATCAGGGTAGATAATCCTCAATCATCCAGGCATTTCACGAAAAATCTTGTATGAAGAATAGAGTCCCAAAGTTAAAGCCACAAAATTTGTTTTCAAGGGTCAACCTAGGGAAATTAAGGAAATTAAAAAGAAAAACTGTCTCGTTTTTCTTTTTAGTTAAGACTTCTACAGTCTATTTTTTGTTGATGAAAACAAGAAGATATTTCCTATTGTCTGACAAAAGTCAGATTCTAAATGTGGTTCTTCTAACACTTTGCATGATTTTTCCTTTAGCTGGTATATCTGATTTCTTTCTTTTTCATTTCTTGGGCCAAATCTTTGATCCCATGTAGATCTGTAGCAGTTCCATGTAAGTCTTTGAGAATGCCTGGGGATACTTAGCTAAGTGACTTACCCAGAGTCATGTCAGTATTTGTTAAAAGTGGCATTTGAATTGAGGTCTAATCTCTTATGCTAAAGGCTTCTCCTTTCTACAGAGAATATATTCCAAAAATTTCAAGGAAGGATCACATGAGAGAATTACAGGATTCCTATATTCAAGGGCATTTCAGAGATCATTTAGTCTTACTTGAATCTACATCTATGTAACTTCTAAACTTTGCTCCTCAATCTTTGTAAAAAAGTCTAATCCTTATTCCAGGTGATAGTTTTATAAATACCTGATGAGCATAGGGTTCTAGCTTTAGAGCTAGAAGTGACATCATCTTACATGTGAGGAAATTAAGGCCCAGAGAAGTTATTGACTTGTCCAAGGCCACAAATGTAGTAAGTAGTAGAGGTGGCATTTGAACCCAAATACAATAATGTTTCCACAAAAATAAACTACCTCCTCCAAGTAATATTACTGTCATAAATGGAACATGACCCCTTATCTCCAGGAGAAACTATGACCTAAGTACCTAGGACCATTCATTGTTGTTGTTCAGTTATTTCAGTAGTATCCAACTCTTTGTGACCCCATTTGACATTTTCTAGGCAAAGATCCTGGAGTGGTTGGCCATTTCCTTTTCTAGTTAATTTTACAGATGAAGAAACTAAGGCAAATGAGGTTAAGTGCCTTACCATGGGTCACGTAGCTAGTAAGTCTCTGAAGCTAGGTTTGAACTCAGGAAGATGAATCTTTCTGATTCTAAATCCACTGCTCTAACTACTGAGTCACCCAGCTGCTCTAGGACCATTCATACTATTCTCATTCAAGTTTTCTATAGACTAAATTTACCAGTTTCCTCAACTGATCCTGGTATGATATAATCTTCAGTCCTCCAAATTCTGGTTGGTCTCCTTTAGCCCTCAGGGTTGAAGTTGTCATTGTCCTTCCTAAAAAGCAATGCCAAGAATTGAATTTCAGTCCTGAGATGTGGTTATCTAGTCTCTGTTCAATCAACTGTTACTTTTATGGTTCTTTGAACGTTAGCCTGAATTTTTTTTTTTAATTTGCCCATTACCTATCAGTGCACTGACACATACTAGACCTTTAATACTGAATAAATGGAGAGTAATAATTAAATACAAAATCCATGCCAGCAATATCTGAAAGTAAGTTAAAAAAAAAGTTGCATTGCCTCTACCTTCTTGGTTTCCATTTGTATTAATATTCTATGGGTTCAGCCTAACTGTTAGGTAGAATAAGTAAAATAGTTGCTCTTATTGAACTTTCTTTCAGTCATTACTTAAGATTAGTGAGGTGGCACAGTAGATAGAGAGCCAGCCCTAGGGTCTAGGAGACCTGGGTTCAAATTTGACATTAGATATTTCCTTACTATTTGACTCCATTTGACTAATCCTTGCTTTTCTCTCTTAGAGTTATTGCTAAGATAGAAAGTAAGGGTTTAAAAAATAATTTAGAAATCTTCCTTTGATACGTGTTTTGGCTTCATGTCCATGCATATCCAAGAAATAGTGTATCGTAATGGAAATAACTTTAGAGTTGTAGTCAGAAAGTCTGGGTTTGAGTCTTGCCTCTGACAAGTTTAGACGTGAGACATGTTTCTTAATCTCTCTGAATTTGTTTTTTCATTTGTTAAATGAAAATGTTACTTGTATTACCTAGGTCATAGAATTCTTGTAAAGATTCCTAGTTCCTGTAAAAAGAAGAATTCTTGTTAAAATAGTATAATAATATTAGTTGTTCATGAGTGGGGAGAGTCAGTATAAATAAAAAGACAATCTACCAAAATTAGTCTATTTATTCAATATCATCCTAATTAAATGAAATTAATTAAATTTAATTTTTATTTATAGAACTAGAAAAACATCAAAATTTATTTGGAAAAACAAAAGATAAAGAATACCAAAAAAATAATGGAAAAAAGTTATGAAAGGAGATCTAGCAATATCAAATTTCAAAATGTATGATCAGAAGAAAAGAATAGGCATACAACATAGTCATAAAAGATTATAGCAACCTTGTGTTTGATGAAGGTAAAGTTCCAAGTTTTTGGAATAAGAACTCACTATTTAGTAAAAATTGTTGGGAAAACTGGAAAGAAGTTAGGCAGACATTAGATAAAAACCAAAATCTTATACCATTTACTGAGATAAGATCAAAATAGGTACATTATCTAGGGTATGAAGTGTAATGTTATAAACAAGTAAGAACAAGAAACATGTTACCTATCAGATTTATGGACGAGAAGAATTTACAAAATAAACAAGAGACAGAAAACAGTATGAGATGGAAAATGGATAATTTTGAATATATTAAATTTAAAAATGTTTTTGCAAATAAATCTAATGTTGCCAAGATTAGAAGGAAATTGATTAACTGGGAAAAATATTATAGATATTTCTTGGATAGAGGTCTCATATCTAAAATATATAGGGAACTTTGTTAAATATATAAGAATATGAACTATTTCCCAAATGACAAATGGTCAAAAGATGTTAATAGACAGTTTTTGGATGAAGAAATGATAGCAATATATAACAATATGAAAAAATGCTCCCAATTAATTAATTAATATTCTTAAGTTTATAAAGGCTTAGTTCAGAAGTCATCTTACCTATGAAATAAATTTTCTGATTCTCTTAAATATAAGTACCTTATTCTCCAACAAATAACCATTTTTTCATATATCTATTTACAAGTTGTTTTTTTTTTTAGGGAAAATATTTTTTGTCACTTTACCTACAGCAGTGAAAAGGCAGTACTACATAGCAGTGGAGAAAAGCTTAGAATCTGGTAAAATGTATCATAGACACATTATCTGTATGATCCTGGACATATACATCCCTCATTTTGCTAGGCAATATTCTCTCTCTTTTTTTAAACTCTTACCTTCTGTCTTTGAATCAGTATTGTGTATTGCTTCTAAAGCAGCAGAGTGGTAAGGACTAAGCAATGGGAGTTAAGTGACTTGCCCAGCTAGGAAGTGTTTGAGGACAGACTTGAACCCAGTACCTGTCCTCTCTAGGACTGGCTCTCAATCCACTGAACCACCCAGGTGCCCCCTAGTCAATATTCTTAAAATCTGGTTTCAGAGAAGGTGTCAGCTTGAACAGGTAGAGGGAGATTCTTCACCAATGAGGTCCCAAGGCTATTTCCTCATATAGCACACTGAAAATAATAGACTCTTATTAAATACTTGAACTGAATGGAACATCTGACTGGTAAGGAATACTTTGGGTGTATTGGTATTGGGAAGAGGTATTGAGGGCTATATTCCAGGCAAAGTTAGAGATGTAGATTGAGTCTCATTAAGAACAGTGTAATGAAACTTCAGGATTGTGTAAGATAGCTAGTTTCATAATTATAGAGCAGGTAGTCCCTGAACCTGGATCTTTTAATAAAGGAGTCTATAGAACCTTTACCTCTCCAGAACCTATCCAGCATTGCACTAGATTACTGAGATGGTCTCTATTTCTCCCTAACACATTCATGGCAATGGAGAGTGAACTAGGTCCAACCAGGCGCTGCATCTTGTGGAGTGTCAGGCCAGGCACTGAGAAGACTCATCTATTTTAACTCAAATCTGACCTCAGACACCTCCTAACCTTGGGACACTGGGCAATTTCATGAACTCTGCTTTAGTTCCTTATGTGTAAAATGAGCCAGAGAAGGAAATGGTAAACAACTCCAGTATCTTTGCCAAGAACACCCTAAGTAGAGTCATGAATAGTTCTATGGCTCTATAACAACTGAACGACAATACTGACCTTTATGGGTTGGCATGGTCTTGCAAATGATTTTCTATTGTCAACATTTTCTTCACATTCATATTATTGTTTCTGGAGTAATCTGATGATTATTAGAAAGCATTTGATTCAGTATAATTCCAAAGACTTTTTGATAGATGTAGTCTTACAGAACTTTGTTCAATTATTCTCTGATTATCATTATCATGTGATAAAACACTATATGATTATGAAAAATGTTTGCCACTAAGTTGGGACATTAATGCATTGCTGGTGGAGTTGTGAATTGATCCAACCATTCTGGAGGGCAATTTGGAACTATGCCCAAAGGGTGATAAAAGACTGTTTGCCCTTTCATCCAGCCATAGCACTTCTGGGTTTGTACTCCAAAGAGATAATAAGGAAAAAGACTTGTACAAGAATATTCATAGCTGCACTCTTTGTGGTGGCCAAAAATTGGAAAATGAGGGGATGCCCATCAATTGGGGAATGGCTGAACAAATTGTGGTATATATTGGTGATGGGATAATTTGTGCTAAAGGGAATAATAAAGTGGAGGAATTCCATGGAGACTGGAACAACCTCGAGGAAGTGATGCACAGTGAAAGGAGCAGAACCAGGAAAACATTGTACGCAGAGACTGATACACTGTGGTACAATCGAAGGTGATGGACTTCTCCTTCAGTGGCAGTGCAGTAATCCTGAACAACCCAGAGGGATCTATGAGAAAGAACACTATCCACATTCAGAGGAAAAACTGTGGGAATAGAAACACAGAAGAAAAACAACTGCTTGATCACAAGGATAGAGGGGGATATGATTGGGGATGTAGACTCTAAATGATCAGCCTAGTGCAAATATAAATAACATAGAAATAGGTTCTGATCAAGGACATATGCAATACCCAATGGAATTACATGTTCCCTATGTAAAGGAATGGGGGAGGGAGGGAGGGAAAGAATATAATTCTTGTAACCAAGGAATAATGTTCTAAATTGACTAAATAAATTTTTCAAAAAAAATATTTGCCACTGTAAAGGGAGAGATTCAATGTAGAATTCAAATGAAAAAAGATTCTTTAAATATTGTGGAATGTTCTAGATACTTTTTGTGGATGAAATTGGGTTGGTTGCACAAATGCCCTTTTTAATAAAATAGGAAGCATTAAAAATAATTACTTAACTATTAATATAGGAATCAACAAATGGGTAAAATATATACATCACATTACTTGGAAGGATAGTTCAATGAGTTATTTAATTAGTGTACATATAAGTTAGGACCTGAAAATGGAGAATAAAGGAAGAAAGAGTTCGTTACATCAAAGAGTTTGTATTCTTTTGGAGAGAATGTCATTTGTATCGAATATTAATTTTTTTTAAATGAGTAATTTTGAAAAGAATAGGACAATCTTTTTTTTTTTTAAACATCATTTTATTTGGTCATTTCCAAACATTATTCACTGGAAACAAAGATCATTTTCTTTCCTCCCCCTCCCACCACCCTTCCCTCTCCCATAGCCGACAAACGTTTCCACTGGTTATCACATGTGTTCCTGTTTCTAACCCATTTCCATGTTGTTGGTATTTGCATTAGAGAGTTCATTTAGAGTCTCTCCTCAGTCCTATCACCTCAACCCCTGTAGTCAGGCAGTTGCTTTTCCTCATTTTTACTCCCACAGTTTATCCTCTTCTTGTGGATAGCATTTTTTAGATCCCTGCAGATTGTTCAGGGACATTGCATTGACACCAATGGGAGAAGTCCACTACCTTCGATTGTACCACAGTGTATCAGTCTCTGTGTATAATGATTTCCTGGTTCTGCTCCTTTCGCTCTGCATCACTTCTTGGAGGTTGTTCCAGTCTCCATGGAATTCCTCTACTTTATTATTCCTTTTAGCACAATAGTATTCCATCACCAACCACAATTTGTTCAGCCATTCTCCAATTGATGGGCATCCCCTCGTTTTCCAATTTTTGGCCACCACAAAGAGTGCAGCTATGAATATTCTTGTACAAGTCTTTTTCCTTATTATCTCTTTGGGGTACAAACCCAGCAGTGCTATAGCTGGATCAAAGGGCAGACAGTCTTTTCTCACCCTTTGGGCATAGTTCCAAATTGCCCTCCAGAATGGTTGGATCAATTCACAACTCCACCAGCAATGAATTAGTGTCCCTACTTTGCCACATCCCCTCCAACATTCATTACTTTCCATAGCTGTCATGTTAGCCAATCTGCTAGGTGTGAGGTGATACCTCAGAGTTGTTTTGATTTGCCATCTCTCTGATTATCAGAGATGTAGAGCACTTTTTCATGTGCTTATTAATAGTTTTGATTTCTTTGGCTGAGAACTGCCTGTTCAAGGACAATCTTTTAAAGAGTATTTTGTAAATATGATGGAGGGCACAGAAGGAAGGGTAGTGTAGATTGATATAGCAACATGGAAAAGGATGAGGCAGTCATGGTTAAGTGTGAGGGAATGTGGAGTGGCCCCTTCCATCTCTGAGAATTTTCAAATCTATTAAAAGACATGTTTTCCTAGAAGAATCGGGAAAAGTGTTCTGATAGAGATTCCTATTGGGCTAGATCAGAGCTATCCCATTGGTTAAATTCAGAGAGTTACTAAATATAGTTTATCTCCCAATTCATTCCCAAAGCATGCTAAGTAAATTCTCCTATCACTGGAACATGCAATATCATCCTGGTAATTTTGACTCAATAGTTAAGTTTTTGCTTTATCTTACTTGGAACCAAGTCCCCATTCATGACTTCCTCTTTATACCCTATCTCCATGATTAGATTCTAAGCTCTGTGAAGGCAGGCTTTGTTTTGCTTGCTTTGTGTTATCAGTCCTTTTCAAAATATCTGGCATATAATAAATACTTAGGAAATGCATTTTAATGAAGTAATTGATTAATTAACTAAGTCATGTTTCTCCTTTTCCTCTAAGAATAGACCATGAAATACATCAATAGAATCACTAGAATATTTTTTCATGTGAAGGAAAAGTCTGAGTTCAGAGGTCTAATTTGTCACTTTTGTGTGACAAAAATTAATTTTGTCAATTAATCCCACATAGAACTCATAATCAATCCATATATTTTCATGTTGTGAGTCAAAATTTTCTTCAGGGACAATCATCAACTCTAAATGTGACCCTGAACCAACCTGATATTTCATAGTCAGGCAGAGTGGCAGAGGCTCATTAGAGACAGCTGAGAAAATTTAGAGGGAAGGGAGGAGAAAGGTTCCTCCTATTATACATTTTCTTGAGGTTCAAAATATAGAAATAAGCATAGGATCTTTTGTCACATCATCTATCATATACAGAAGTGTTTGAAAGAAAAAGGAACTTGGAAAAAACACAAACAACAAAATAGAAACCCTCTTTCTGCCTCAGGCATGTCACAGCTTGTCATCTGAGTTTGCTTTTGTTTTTTTACTTTTTTAAATGGTTCACTTAGAAGGACTGAAGGAACAATAATAAACCAGTGGCAACCACCACATGGTCAAAATTTCAGACTTGTCAAAATAACTCCTAAATCAGTTAGCTTATTCTATACTTACTCATGACCTCAAAGGAATGTTTTCAGCTATTAGGATGATATAATCCTAGAGCCTTGCATTTTATCTTTGTACCTTAGTTGACAGTCTTTGAAAGTTATTGTTAGAATCTGTGTTTATGACAGGGAGTATTTATATTTTTGAAATCAGGAATCATTGATGTTGAAGAACACAGATTATTTAATCCAACACCTTCATATTCCCAGGGAAAAAGCCCAAAGCCTGGAGACATTTATGACTTATTCAAGGTCACATTTCATTAGTAGCAAATTTGGGATTAAAAACCAGATATTAGTATACAGTATAGACCTCTTGTCTATTGGTTCACACTTGCTTATCTTTGTTTATACTCGTTATAATGCATGATCAGGGAATTAAAAATCTTGACTTCCAACATGAGTACAAAGAATTTAATGTGTGAGTCTAACACAGCCACAAACACTAAACGTTTCTTTAGTTATTTCAATGTTCCTTTGCTTGTGTAAAATTATTTGTGGTTTTTTAATTTACATTTTATTCATCCTTCATAAAATCCTACTCTGACAAGTTAATTTGGTGATCCAGGATGCTCAAATTTCATATTAGCAGAGTGCAGCTCTGTCGTTTGAAATGGATACAAGACAGAACCTGCTAAAGATGACTTTTATTCAAGGGTCAACCCAGCTGTATCGAAATAAGCTCATCATCTTTAAACTAACTACTTACTAATGAATTCCTCAGGTACATACCATTCCATTTCTGAAGTGAACATGGAAGAGTGACAGAAAAGGGACTGAGAATCACATAGCTTTTTGACCACCACATTAACTGATTTGTATTCTAAATCTGAGATCCTCGTCCTGTGGCAGGCAGAGTGGAGGCATTCTGGAAGAATTGAATCATTAATCTTGTCTTAGGGACTATAGGATCATAAATGTCAAATTAGAAGGAATCTTAGAAACCATTTAGTCTGACACTCCTCATTTGAAAGAAGAGGTAAATATGCCCCAGAAAGATTAAATGATTTTTCAAGGCATAAAAAGGATTCAGTAACAAATACAAGATTTAAATTCAGGTTTCTTGATTTTCATTCCATGTGCTCATTATGAAGGAAAACAAAAGATAAAAGGAAGAGGCTAATGAATGACAAAATGGCTCACAGGTTCTCACTGAAAAAGACAAATAGAGGAATTGTTAGAATGTGTTATTTTCTCATATTACAAGAAATAGTTTTGTCATGGGTGACTTGGTCATTTCCTATTGCAGGGTTCCATGTGGATAATTGTGACCTATGAACCAACATCTCTTGTGGAGGATGAGGGTACAGATAAATTCAGTGAAAAACATGATAATATGCTCTACATTAAATCAAAATATATTTTAAATGCAATGACTAGATAAATGGAGAGCATATAAGATTATAGTGTAATAAAATCTTTTGCAAAACATGATTCAGGAGTAAGAAATGAGAAAGGGTAAAGGCTTTTGAGCAATGTCAAAACACCATGCCTATATAGAATGACTCCTTTCAAATAACATGAAAAATAACGCTGATTACATTTTAACAGATGGGAAATGGTTGGTTGCTAATTCATGAGTCATTTCTGAATTAGACATTTGTGTACAATCATATCGCTAATTTATTAGAGCAAAGATTTTTAAAATATAGTTTAGAAGAATAAAACCAAAATAGAATGATGAGTTGGACAGTGTAGGAGATTTATGAAAGGACAGTTACAAGAGTCAGAGAAAGGGAAATGATGCTTATTCCATTAATTTTCAAGGTTATAATTATTTCTTTAGGTGTTGCAGTGGATAAAGTACATAATATGTTGTCAGTAAGTCCTGAGGTCAACTCTGACCCCAGGCATTCATGATCCATTTGATCCTGAGCAAGTCACTTAACCTCTATTTTACTCAGTTTCCTTAATTGTAAAATGGAGATAATAGTAGTACTTAACTTTCAAGGAGACTGTGAGAATAACATGAGACAATATTTCTAAGTATTTATCAAAATACCTGGAACATTATAGGCTCTTAATAAATGCTTGCTCCTTTAAGTCAGATTTTTTAAAATCTAAAAAAAAAAAACAAGCAAACAAAAGCAGTGCAAAGTATGTATAACTATTTTCTGCAGAAAGTCTAATCTCAGTCTCTTATTTCACTAAGAGCACTGGTCCTTCAGTTACTGGCAAATACTACAAATTAGGAAATCATTTATTGTTTTGTTGATGTTCTAGACTTAAGAAAGTAGTGAAGAAAATGTTAATGATACTCATTGAACTTGAAAAATGTATTGTACATGCATCCCCCCAGTCTATTGTTAAGTGTTTATCGAACTATCTGATTGTAAGATATTATTAATAATTGATGCATGAGAAATGGCACAAAAAGAATCATCAGGGATATGTATTCTGAGAAGGAGACAGGCTGATCAAGTTAGAAAAGTTTGAGAAAATAATTGGATAACTCATAGAATACTTATGTTATGTTAGGTGGATCCTCTTTGGAGATAACTTTATGGAAAGATGTGGGCAAGAATCACACATAGAGAAATCATGTATAGGAGTTTTCATGTTTATTGTAGAGGGAGGTGAAATTTTTGCTCCATCAAAGCATTAAAGAAGAATCTCATGTAGTTCTCAATTTTCTGTTGTTCAGTCATTTTTCATTTATGTCTGACCCCATTTTGGTTTTTCTTGGCAAAGATACTTAATGATGAACTGAGGCAAACTGGGTAATGTGACTTGCCCAGGGTCACTCAGCACAGGTAGATTTGAATTTAGGCAGATGAGTATTCCTGACTTCAGGGCCAGCACTCTATCCACTGGAAATTTTTCAGTGTTTTGTCTCAAAATATTAGCAAAACAGAAGATGTTATCATTGAATATGCTATTCCTCACTTCCCCAAAAGCATACAATTGAAAGAGATAAGATTTGTTGGAAGAGCTGATAAAATAAGGAGAGGAGGAGGAAATAGGTATTGATATAGCTCATAGTATGTACCAGGCACTGGGCTAAGTATTTGATCAATATAATTCCCCTCTGTGCTTACAACAACCCTGTCAGGTAGGTGTGCTGTTATCAACACCATTCTTATAGAACTTGGGAAATGAACAGACACCTTACAAAGAACAACTCTCTCAAAGATCTGGGTAAATTTCCAGTTGGTACTGCATAGAGAGGTTCTTGCTCCCTCATATTAAATGGAGGTGTTCACCATGACAGTGCACCAGGACTCTATTGCTTACAGCAGATGTTGTTTTCTATTGTGGCTCTTTCTGTAATCTCACTACAGAGACTACAGAAGTAGCCCCAGAAGGGGCTTTTTCTCAACTCTCACATTATATTTTGGCCAGGCATGACCAAACTTTCTGCCTATGCATTTTTCCCTTTTTTTTTTGTGGCTATTACCCACCACAAATACAAAGGCCTCCAAATATTTTCTCTCTAGCAAGAGACACAATTATTCCCTGAATCACCATGTTGATGAAGTAGTTATCAGACCGGGTAATTGCTTTCAGTTAGGCTATTTCCATTTGCTACCAATTTTGCTAATGTCTGGCCACACAAAAATTCATCCCGGGAGCATGTTCCTGTGATTCTCTAACTTTGAGAGTCTCAGTCACCTCCAAATCACAATGTTTTTCTCCTCTGACACAAAAGAGCAGTTTCTCTGACCTAAAAGAAAATTACTCATTTCTTCAAATGTTAATAAAGCCCCCTAATTTTTCTCTCTTACTCTCTGAAGTACTAAAAAATATCTTGAGCTACTAAATTGGATCACTCAAACCACTCAAAGTTGTAAGCATTTCCAACTTGTGGGCATAAGTCTCACTTAAAGTGAAAAGTAATGAGTGGGAAGCTGTAGGCTGTCAGGAACTTTTTCTAACCCAGTTCCAGATGTCCCACAGTCATCTTCAGGCTGCCCTCTTCATGCCTCTATCTCTGAACCAAGAGTCAACCTCTCATTCTGGTACTGTAGACTTCTAATTTGTGAATATCCATCCTTTCTAGCTTGAACCCCAAACTCACCCCAATATTTCCCAGTCACCCTCATGCCAAACTACCATACACATTCCCTCTCTTTCTCAAAACTCCCTTCCAACTCTAGCCATCAAATGAACATTATTATACCTAGAAAGAACATGTCAAACAGCTATTTCTTGATTTTTAATTACTCTGTAATTATGATTAGTAGTAATCACCAGCTGCATATGGGTACAATATTTCTTGGTTGTCTTTAGCCTACCTACAACTTTGACACTCACTTTACAAATCTAATGCACATTTTTCATGGCTGAAAAAATAAACTTGCATTTGGGAATTGTTGATTACGGTTGAGAAGGATTTTCATCTTTTTATTGTTGTTGCTTTTGTTCTGTGTCTCTGAAATAATGAAAACTTGTTTCTGTGTTCCTCCCATTTCTATTGTTCTGTCTCAGTTAGCACACAAGACAGTTTCTCAAGTCTAAAATAGAATTGAAACCTACATGGGTACAGGCTTTTAAATAGCCAATCCATTATAGTATGTCAAAACACAGTCTTTTTTATGGGATATTCCCCTCCCTTAGTTTACCTAAGATTATAACTGTTTGCTAATATTAGAATCACTGATAGGCAGGATTTGGACAGGTATTGTTCATAAATACAGCAAAACCACATAATTTCAGACTGCATGAATTTAGAAATTAGAATTATTCAGACATGAGCTACCTTGCATTTTGTCATTGTATTATCAATGGTAAAAATGATTTGTTAAACAATTTAAAATATCAAGAAGATTAGGGGACTTGTTAACCAATTTAAGGCAATAAAACGTTGCAAACAATTTAGTTGAACATCCACATGTATTTATCTCAGTTGGACAGGCAAACATTTATTAAGTGCCTACTAGGTACCAGGCACTGTACCAAGTAGTGAGAGATACAAAAAGAGGCAAAAGGCAGTTCCTGTCCTCAAGGAGCTTACAATCTATGGGAAACACCACAAGTAAACAGCTATGGAAAAATAAGCTAAATATAATATAAATAGGAAATAATCAGAGCAAATATATTAGAGTTAAGAGGAGTTAAAGAAGACTTTCTGTAGAACATGAGATTTTAGATGGGACCTAATATAAGCAAGAAAATCATTTGGAAGATATGAGAAAGGAGAGTATAATGCTCCAGGCATGGAGATACAGCCAGAAGAAATGTCTGGACCAGAAGAAGAGATTTTGATTCTTCATTGTAAAATAGCAAAGAGGCCAATGTCTCTGGTTGCAAGCATATGTGGTAGGAAGGGAAATAGAAGAAGGCTTTATAGGTAGAAGGCAGTTTTATATGTATTTGGATATTATATGTATATATACACACTAATGTAGCATCTGCAAATTATAGGCAATTTTAACTATTCAAAATTATTCTTAGATTTATATTTGATTGAACTTTGATAGCCTAGTTCATGTAACTGCATAATAATAAAGCAGCTTTTCTTATAAAATAATAAGGCAGCATTGCTTATAAAATAATCTATAATTCAACCTTAAAAATAGAATGTCTATCCTTTAGTCCAAATTAATGACATCTTGATTTTTAACAATTAAATAATACATATTTATTAAGCAACTAGGCAGTGCAATCAATAAAGCACCCAGCTCAGAATCAGGAAGATTTGAGTTGAAATCTAGCCTTGAACACTTATTAGCTATATGAATTTGGACAAGTCACTTAATCCTATTTGCCTCAGTTTCCTCATCTGTAAAATGAGCCGGAGAAGCAAACGACAAATCATTTCACTATCTATGCCAAGAAAACCCCAAAAAGGGTCTCAAAGAGTCAGACAGGACAGAAACAACTAAACAACAAACTTTATCAGGCATCTATTCTCTTTGAGGCATCCCTGGGGAGACAAAGGAAAGAAGGGAATAAACATTCATTAAACAACTACTATGTGACAGGCACTCTACTAAGCACTTTACAAATATTATCTTGTCTCATTCTCATAATAACTTTGGGAAATAAATGTTATGATCATATTTTACAATTGTCTTAATCGAATGTAATAGACTTCTCTACCAGCAGCAATGCAATGATCCAGGACAATTCTGAGGGACTTATGAGAAAGAACGCTATCCACATTCAGAGAAAGAACTGTGGGAAAAGAAATGCAGAAGAAAAACAACTGGTTCATTACATGGGTCCATGGGGATATGATTGGGGATGTAGACTCTAAATGATCACCCTAATGCAAATATCAATAATATGGAAATAGTTCTTGATCAATGTCACATGTAGTTGAATTGTGTGTTGGCTATGGAAGAAGATGGGGGAGGGGAGGGAAAGAACATTAATCTTGTAATCATGGGAAATTATTCAAAATTAATTTATTAAATAAAATGTTCCCCAAAAAGGCAATTTTCTTGGACAGGGTCACACAGTAAGTATTTGAAGTTGGATTCAAACTCAGATCTCTAGGAGTTTATAAAGGGTAGAAATGAAACAGTCTCTGCCCTCAAAGAACTTCCATTTTATGGGGCAAAATAATACAGACATGTATAAATATAAACAGAATTTGTTGTTATTCAGTCATGTCAGACTCTCCATGGCCCCATTAGGATTTTCTTGGCAAAGATAGAGCAGTATCTGTTTTGCAGTTTCCTTTCTCCAGCTCATTTGACAGATGAGCAACTATATGGTAAATAAGATTAAATGACTCCTCCAGTGTCTGAGATCAAAGTTTAACTCAGGTAGATGAGTCTTCTTAATTCCAACCCCTGGGCTCTATTCACTGTGCTACTAGTTATCCCATAAACAGAATACATACATACAAAACAAATACAAGGTTATTGTTGGTGGAGGAATCCCAATAGTTAGAAGAATATGTCAAAAGGAACATTTGAGCTGAGCTATGAAAAAAAATCGGGCTACTAAGAGGTGGTGGTCAGAAGGGAGTGCATCCTGGATGTTAGGGAGCAGCCTGTGCTAAGGTACAGAGCAGGGAAATAAAGTGCATATGAGGAACATCAAGGTGGCCAATCTAGCTGGTCTGAATAGAGTACATGCAGGGAGAAAGGTAGTGAGCTTTGAAAGGTAGATTGCAGGCTCTAGTTTTACTCTTCCATTTCTTTAAAGGAGGACAAGTTGCCAATATTTTTTCAGTCCATTGCTTGCAAATATACTTTCAATTCTCCACTTAAAATTAAATGCATATTTAGAGATTGAAAACATTCTTTCACAATTCTGCATAGCAGACAA
This sequence comes from Monodelphis domestica, assembly GCF_027887165.1. Taxonomy (NCBI): domain Eukaryota; kingdom Metazoa; phylum Chordata; class Mammalia; order Didelphimorphia; family Didelphidae; genus Monodelphis; species Monodelphis domestica. The sequence continues at coordinate 248,466,281 of NC_077233.1, forward strand.
GAAGAATATATATTAATTTCCAAATTGTTCTTTGGAAGTTTCAATTGCTCCTTTTCCCCTCAAAAACTCTGTTGAACCTTCTTAAAGTATTCTACACAAATCCTTTCACCACTCACTTTGCTCCTTGGTACCAAAATCTGGTATTCCTTACTTGGTACCAAAATCTAGTATTCCTTAAGAGAAAGAATATATTCCTAATTGCCCACGGGATCAGTCCCTAATCAACTTTAGTCAATGACTTTTTGTTTTTAAATTAGTCGCTCTCTATTTTAGCTGAAATAGTTCATCAGAATGAATCTGTATTTTTGTCTTTTAGGATCTGAAAAGTCCCACTTTTGCTATCAGGAAGATCTCGCTTAATCTTCTCATTTCTAAAATAGGAAGGCTGAATCAAGGCTAATCTTTCTTCATAATTCATACTCTTAATACCCTAAATCCTTTTGGTTCCCCTTTAATACCCATCCTCAGCTGTAGCAATATCTTTCTGATTTGTATGTTCAGACTTGGCACTAAGTGGGGTGAGCCAACTCAGGGATATTTTTAGTGGTCTTAATTTCACTTGTGCTTTTGCAGCATTATCCTTGAATTTGGAATTGTTTGTGTTTTAGACAGTAATTTATTGTTCACAACTCAAGACAATGTGTTTGTTTTGAGAGGAAATAGCTTTATTACTAAATTAGGTGATATCATTTTTCTTTATGAAATTTTCTTCCAAAAAGAGTAATTCAGGAAGACCATGTTGCTCATCTCATAGAAAAATGTTTATTTCTTTTTTGAAAATTCTACATAGTGAACCAGTAAATTCTGAGTCTCCACGGAAGTTGAATCCAGAGGGAATATGAGACTGGGTCCTAAGTAAAAGCCTTTGTAAATGTCTCCCTTTGCGATATTATCTTCATCCCCAGAAGCATTTATTAAGTTGTACTAAGTGCTGTATTGAGCACATCACCAGATGGGATCTCTACCCTTTGGGGGCTTGGCAATCTAGGGCAGTCAATGCTGGTGCAGACCTGGAAACAAGCAAGAGGCGGGTGAACAAAGCATAACTGTTTCCTATGTGGAATGCGCATTTGTGAAAAGTGTGTGTGTGTGTGTGTGTGTGTGTGTGTGTGTGTGTGTGTGTGTAAGAAGGGAGAAGTGTGTTGGAGAGGTTTCTGTTGGAGGCTGCTTTAGCAGCATTTGACTCCTTTTAAATTAAAATACTCCCCAACAGTTTGACAGGAAAGGAGGTGAGGGAAGGCAGGACTTAGTAGCTTATCAAAAGAAAATTTCTAGGAGCTAAGAAAAGGCATTTCTCTCTAAAAGTTTTGCAGTGTCAGACTATCTCCCTGGGTTGATATTCTTATTAGGGTAATAAATATCAGACTCAGTGTGATGGGGAATGATCATTTTTTCAACAATTTTGCAATCAGGCCAAGCCACTCTTGTTATGCCCTCACAAGGTAGGAAGAAAGAGGGAGAGAATAAACATTTATTAAGCATCTACTATGTGCCAGGCCTTACTAGCTATATGACCCTGGGCAAATCACTTAACCTGGCTTGCCTCAGATACTCATTTGTAAATATGATCAAGAGAAGGAAATGGCAAAACATTCTAATCTCTTTGCTAAGAAAATCTCAAATGGAGTCACCAAGAGTTGGCCATGAACAGTAACAATGTGCCATGCACTGTGCTAAACATTTGTCCAAATTTTATTTCATTCAAGCATCACAATAACCCTGTGAGGTAAGTTCTATTATTATCCACATCTTATTGTTGAGGATATCGAGGCAGAGAGAAGTTAAGTGTCTTGCTCAGGTTCATATAACAAATAAGTGTCTGAGGATAGATTTGAACTCATCTTGCTGGCTCCAGATCCAGTGCTCTATCTACTGCACCACCTAGCTTCCTCACAACATCCAGAGACTGAGGAGAAAATAGTGTCTTTCCACAGTCTTTATTCCATCCAGACAAAACCAATCCCCTAAGTTCTGAATCCTCTAGGAGGAAAAACCCAGGGCATTATGACAATTTGGATGTGAAAATGAATGGAGGAGGTTGGAGACTGGGACCACAGCTGATACAGGAGCCTCTCTTGGTTCATAATCCCACCTTTGTGTATTGAGTTGTCAATTACCCATCATAGTCTAATGTGACTGCTCTGATTTTTTTGAGAAATAAATAGGCTAGCCTTATAAGAGAGCCATACTATGTGAGCCACCCAAGCATGCTTAGGACTGCTGATAGATAGATAAGCTGCTTCTCTTCCTTGGCTCTATTTTCTCTGAATAATGTACTATAATATAGTATATATATATGTATATATATATGTATATATATATATGTGTGTGTGTGTGTGTGTATGTGTGTAATGTATGACATTATTAAGGTAGTGGTCTGCATATTCCAGTATGGATTCGTACAGTGACTCCCTCAGAGAATGTGATTCTTCTCAATTCACTTAGTCAAGGAAATTGGCTATTCCCTGTGTACACATTTCCTTTCAACCTCTACTGCCAACATCGCTATTTTTAAGACTTGTGCAACTACCTGAGGAGGGCTTCCTCTTGTACTGTATTCACCTGCTGTGCTTCTCCACTCAACTCCTTCCTCATCCTGACTGGTAACAATAAGTTTCAAGGAGAAACTACAAAGAACTAAACTTAATTTTGATAGCAATAACAACAATAGCTACTTATGTTTATACTGGACTTGGATAGACCTTTTTCTCATAGCGATCCTAAACTGAAATGTACTATAACTATTGCTTACATTTAATAGATGAAATATTGTCATTTATTCACTCAGCAAATAAGCCTCAAGCTTCTTATATATATATATATATATATATATATATATATATATATATATTTCCATAGAGGAAAGAGGCATAAAGGTGTGATAAAAATGTAGTCCAGGACCTTGAATTTTGTGATTCAGTAAGTTATTTTTCCAAGATCATGCAGCTAGTAGGCATCAAAGTCAAGATTTATTTTTGTTTTTGTTTTTAGCTTTTACAAAGAGATATTTCCTTTGAAGATATAGCAAGGACAAATTCACAAACATTTCTACCAACACCTCCAGGTGTATTCTCTTCTACAACACCTCTGTCTCTAGAGGAGAGCAAGTTCAAAATTTAACTTAGTTCCTATGTAGCATTGATCACACAAAATTCATATTCAAAGGGAGCAACACTCCTGTATGAGTCACCACCACATTTCTGGGTCTAGCAGGTCACTTTTTGCTCCTCAAGGGATTGATGTCAAGTTGGCTGCAACAAGTTGACTGAAACAATATTCAAGAACATGATTAGAAAAAAATATTTTATGCTTTTATGTGACTACAACTATAGTTTGGATAAATTTGTCCCTCCAAAATAATTGCAATAGCATTTTATTATGATATAAATAAGTTTTATAACATTTTATAATTACATTATAATTATAAATTATAAAGTGAAACTTATTTTGAAAATTATCCATATGAAACCTTAAATGGCATTTCTTTTATAAGCTAGCATATAGTGCCTGCCACTTATTACACTTAATATCCTTTTTATAGGAATTAATCAAGATAAAATATAGAAAATGAAATGGTCTTGAGTTTTTAACACAATAAATTAAATATAATATAATAGGTATTATTGAGCCTTGTTTGGATAGAGGTTGGGGGCATGGATTGAATATCATAATGTGAAGGGGATCAATGACTCAATACAGAGTTATCATTATATATATATATATATTTGCATCAGAGAACAAAACTGGAAGGAATACAGGGTACTACACTGACAAGTAATTTCAATATTTGATGGAAATTTAATTCTACTGAAAACAGAGGTTCTGATCTATTCTCGTTATAACTTACTGACAGTTTCATCATTATGGTGATAGAGAAACCAGTGAGGGTATTGCTATGCTGGATTTTATTTTATTAAACAAGGGAGAACTGGTTGGTAACGTGTAAGAAATAGAAACTGGGATAAAGTGAGCATGTCTTTCCTGGAATTCATAATTCTGAAGGAAGGGAACATGGGACATAGTTGGACATATGTAATCAAAGTTTTGGAAAGTATATTTTCAAAAATTCAAAGAAATATATGATATCATGGATAGAGATTAAAAGTGAATGAATGGCAAAATGAAAGGGTGGCTATAAAATTTGTTTTGAGTATAAGATTTCAAATAAGTTCAGTGAGGAAGAAACTGAAAAGGTATACAAAGGAACCAATATAACAGCAAAGGGAAGTCTTAGATGAGCTTTGATTTTAAAAATTAAATGTTAAAAAAATTGCATTATCACTTCCTCTTGTCTTGCCTATCTGACTGGAAAGAAGGACAGTAAAACCATTATAAAAATATAAGTATTTAAATAAAATAAATTATTTCATTGTCAATGTCCAAAAATGCATAGCTCATTATGAACATTTGATCCATTGGTTAAACTTCCTTTGCCTGGAAATATTTATTTAGAGAAGCTTATAATCTCTTAGATGTTTTGGTACTCAAATTCCTTTATAATTTTAGTATCATTTTTGTTGATTGATGTTATGGTTTTGTGGTTCTTTCCCCTTTGATGGTTAGTTACCTCTCAGCCGAGATCATAAGACTGATGCATTCTCTTCCACTTTCGGATGTTTACTTCTAACTGAATATATTCTCTTCCTCAAGTAGCTTTAAGGGGTCCAGGACTAGCCTAGGTAGATTCCAGTACAATTTCCTTCAAGGCTTCAGGAAGCCACAATTGTTGACTAAGTTACTCCAATCTCTCTCATTATTTATTTAATTGACTGGGATAAGTGAGATTCTTTTGCAGAATTGGAGGTGGGCAGAATGCATAAATTGACAGAGTTTCTACTTATTTGGATTACCTAATCTAGAGGCATCTCTAGTCAGAAATAAATGTATCCCTTCATATATGTTACCTTTATTCATAATTTGGCTGGGTCAAGTTGGTTCCTAATATTTAATGCAACAGGACATTGGGGAAGAACAGGGTTGAGATTTTCCTGCAATAGCAAGAAAATGCCTGAGAGGATTCCTACACACAAGATTGTAGGATAATTCTGCATACCTTGCCAGAGCATGGGACATGGTGGGGACAGATGCTGACTGAGGATGTTAGGGATTAGTGTTTTCTGGTATTCAAAAGTTAGTTGCCTTTTTGTACTTTTTTTGGTCTTTTGGCATTAGCTATAATTATTCTACTTCTGGTGCATAATTAATCTTTTTTTTGAGTTGATGCTAACTAAAAGATCATTAGCTATCTTTTTTTATTATGGGACCCCAAAGTCCCTAGTGGATTTCTCATGACTGAATCATGGAACACAACCTAGCAAAGAATCAGAATTATCCATAAAACCTAACTGGAAACAGAAAGGGTTGATGGGTATAAGTTACCTGAAATTTACTAGCAATTACTGGCATGTCAGAAGTAGTACAAAAGACATAATAAAAAATATGTTTACTGGAAAAGGAGATGTTCATGTTGCGTAAAGTAAAAAAAAATAAAAGATGAATTGTAAGATTGCTGCACTACTGTGCTATAAATTTTAACAGACTAAGAGGATAACTTTCTCTATGGGAAATTTCTGAAACAACATAAACAAGTAACTTAAGAATAATGTTGGAGAGGAAAACATGGATGCATTTTGATTTGTACTGGAAGAGGAATAGCAATAATCATGACTCTCAATGTACCAAGGTCAAAGTTAAATTAGGTGGGTCTCAAATAATTTGTAGGCATTTTTAGACTGCTGCATGTCATATTTCTCAAAGGTGGAGATTGTCTTTTGCTTCTTTAGTGCTTATCCTTAGCACAATTCCTGGCACATAGTAGGTGCTTAATAAATGTTTACTGAATCTAATTGAAAAATGAAGGGAATGAAATAAGTAAGATATAATATTCTTTTTATTCCTAAAAGTTTATAATAATTACTTTGCTATTATTGTTCCAGACTTCTGGTTTCATCTAGGTATTGACCTCCTACTGAGGAAACTGCTTTTTTATAATGTAGATATATTTTTTTCTTTAACATATTGACTTACAGAACCATTATTTTTATGTTTGAGAAAGCAGGAAGACTACTAGAGAGAGGCAAATATCTCAATTATTAAAAACCATACATTATGAAGAGTTGATCAGAAGGCAGATTTGAACCCTGCACCTTCTGTCACCAGGATTGCCTCTCTATCCATTAATAGTTACATAGCTGCATCTCTATGTCTTGCTTTGAACTAAATTCTTCCCTTAACAATACATCTGACAGGAAAACTATTTTGGGCTCCCCTAATATTCACATACATCTTAAACTCAACAGGTCCAAAGAAGAAGGCTTTCAATTCAAAGTGACACCTAGCTACATAGAGATTTCCTCAATCAGAGAATTTCTTATATTAATGAACAAGTAGATTCAGTGCCTATCCTTTTTTATGTACATTCTTTCTCCCCTGAAGGAATGTAATTTTTTTGAAGGCAAATGTTGTTTCATTTTTTAATCTCTGTTTCCCTAAAGCCTAGCCCCAAACTTGGTATATTGAATAAATGCACCTCTTGTGGGCGCTTATTGACTGATTGAACATTTAGTGAAAAAGCAAACATTTTGCCTGATAGCTTAGAAGACTGAATTTCATTATTTTAGCAAATATATCTTGGGAAACATGAAACTAACTCTCTAGAAAACTAGTTGGGAAGGTTGTTTTTAAATTTATGAAGATGATTTGGAGTAGCATGATAAATATGAACAACAAATACATAGCACTTCATCCTTTTTCAAAACTCTCTTAGTTTGGCTACCCACTGGAGGACAGGATATTTTCCTCCTTTTATAGATGAGAGGATTAAATTAAGTGATTTAATCACACAGTGACAAATCAGAAATTCAATCAAAAACAGAACCCAATTCTCTAAACCTTTAATGAATTTCTCTTTCTAGCATACCTCATTTCCTTGAATAGATATAACATTAAAATACACGATAAATGATATTTTCAGGTTCATTTCTGAGATATGATAAACAATTATTTTGATTTTTATATCTAGCTACCATTTTGTTTTAGAGGCACCTAAGTGACATAATGGATAGAATGCTAGGCCTGAAGGCAGGAAAATTCTTCTTCCTGAGTTAAAATCTGGCTTCAGACACTTACTAGTCCTATGACCTTGGACAAGTCACCTAATCTTGTTTGCCTTAGTTCCTTATCTGGAAAATGAGCTGGAGAGGAAATTGGAAAAACTACTCCAGTATCCTTGCCAAGAAAACCCCAAATAGGGTCATGGTCAGACTTGATTAAAAAGTAATTGAACAAAATAAATTTTGTTTATATATCTATGCATGTATATATATTCAAAGTTTCCTGGCTTATTATAAAAAGTATTATCACTCTTTATTGCGTCCATGATGTTTTCTACTTAATTATAATGATATATATATAATTATATATATATATAATATAATTATAATAAATATATAATAATAATAAATTAATTAATAATAAATAAAAAAATAAATATAATTATAAATATAGCACATCACAGATATTACCTCCTGTTAAGGGTAAAATTAGGGTTGTTGACTAAATATATTATACTGGTGGACACCAGGGATTTAGATTCAATCCCAATAAAATACTCAAATAAGCTTGAGATTTTTAAGGTGGTTTAATTACAATAGTAGGAAGAAATTAAGAAGAAGAGAGAGAGGAAGGTGTATAAGATTTCTCCAGCCTAAGCCAAGGGAAGTTCAGAGGCCTCAGCCAAGGGGTCTTCTCAGAAGATTAAATCTAGCTCAGCTTCCAGCCACAAGGTCACCTCCAAGTTGAGGGGCTTCATTGGAAGGTAGTGCTTTAGGAGGTCAAGGAGAGGAAGAATCAGCCTAACCACTCACCCAGGTCACTCAGGGAAGACGCCTCATCTAACCACCCTACAAAGCTTCTCCCAGTAACCTTGCCATCAAGCCACAATCGCCAAACTGTGGCCAGGAGCTCCGCGAGAGCCCAATGTCTCCAAGTGAGAGTGAGTCTGGAGAGAAGAAGTGACAGTAAATATATAGACCATTCTTTACATCACTTCCTGCATCTCACATGTACCTAAGTACATAAGCTACTCAATAGTAGCTTAAACTTGACTTAGGACAGCCCAAGGGGAGTCAGTCGATTGTTTCTGATTTGTCACATGCTAGCACATGTTGGTCATAGGCCATCCACTTCACAGTTAATCTTTAAGTGGGGGTGTATACATTCCTGGTTGCTAGAATTCTAAAGACTAAGCAGGGTGGAGTAAATCTAAAATTCACACTCCTTCGACTTTCATAAAACCTCTGTGAATTGGGTTCTGTTAATCTCCTTTTCTAAAGATGAAAAAGTATATGAAAGAAATATTAACTCATTTTGCTTAGCACTACAGAGATAGCAAGTACCTAAATCTGGATTTGAACTCAGGTCTTCCTGATTCTAGGTCCAGTGTTTTATCTACTAGAATACCAGCTGTCATATGTGGTAGGCATATATTTCAAATTCTGTGATTCCTTATTTTTTGCCAACTCCTTCTCCCAATGGTCATGTTTAAAGTGATTTTTTAATAAGGCTTTTTTGAAGTTTTATAGATTTTCTTTTTCCCTTTTAGAAAAAAAAATACAGCAATAATATTATGTCCTACAGAAAAGAGCTTAGGGGGCTTTGATATTTTAAATATATTGTAAAACCTTCCATAAGAAGTTTTCCATTTTCCAGGTTGTTCCCTCTAGGAACCTGAGAAATCATTCATGATTTAGACCTTCTTGTATTTTTTCACATTAGGCACTTCTTGATTATATGAAGTTCTAAACTTCTGAAAGGATATAGTACTCTCAATTTGGTCTAAAGGATTAGAGAAAATTTTTGTCATTCATCCATTCTTTTATTTCTAAGCTCAATAATCTAAACTTCAGTTGAACTAATAACTTCATAGCTTTCTGTGTTCTTCTGTATCATAGATCCGAAGACATCCTATTTCAAGGGAGTTGTTCTGATGTGGAAGTTTCAGTCTGGCTTCTTCTGAGTTATTGTTTATAGTAATATGCCATATGTGCTGCTTGACATTGGGAATCCTTATTATTTTCTTTGCCTGGGTATTTTAAATGCTGCATGTATCATCACAATTAAATGAAGGAACTGGATTAAATGGTAGCATATCAGTTCCATAAATAAATCTATGAATTCAAAATTCTGGGCTCTTTTAGTTGCATGGGAAAACTTTGAAAGAAAAAGGAAAACCATTTTAAGACTGCAGTTAGAAGAACAGAAGATCATAGCTCTAAAATTAGAAGGGACCTCAGGGCTCACCAAGTTCAACTCCATCATTTTACAGGAAACAGAGGCCCAGGAGGTTAAGTGACTTAGGATGACAAGATCATAGATTTAGAAATAGAAGAAACACTAGTGGTCATCTAGTCCAAACTCTTCACTTAAAAAATGAAGAAAAAAGACTCAGGCAAGTTAGGTATCTTGCCCCATGGGGCTCTCTCTCTCTCTCTCTCTCTCTCTCTCTCTCTCTCTCTCTCTCTCTCTCTCTCTCTCTCTCTCTCTCACACACACACACACACACACACACACACACACACACACACACTAATGCTGAAGTTTAAACTTCTGTATTCTAACTTCTTAGACGATCATGATTTTCATGGTAACACTGTGTCATTATTAAAAAAGGATAAGCAATGATATTATATATATATGTCATATGGGTAGTGGAAAATATTACACTTTATTTTTTGGGTTTTGTTGCTGTTTATTTTTTAGCTCCATTGATATTTTTTTACAGTAGGCAAAAGGAGAAAAATATTCATTAAACATTGCTTTATGAGCCTATAGATTTAATGCTGCAAGAGATCATCTAATACAATTCTTTCATTTTATACATGAGGAAATTAAAGGTATAGTAGACTAAGTGCCTTGCCTAGGGTCTCACAGGAAGTAAGCATTTGCTTTGTTGTTGGGGTCAAAAATTTCAATGAAAAGAATAAAAGATATTAAACTTTAATCAATTTATCACAACATCTGTGTATGTTGATAAAGGCCTATCTACTTCAAAATGCTTTTCCATTGGGATTTCTTAAGGAACATCTATCAATTGCCCCCCCCCCCTTTACTTTGATCAAATTCTGCACAGGGAAAATTTGGTGGCTTTCACATGTTCTTTCTTTGTCCAAGGAAAATTAAGACCTAACTTGTATTTAAATTTACTTACTTATCAGGCTTTGTATTTACTTCATATGATCAAATAAAAGAACATATATATGCATGTAACTTATTGGTATATTCTATTATCTGACATGTTAGGGAATAATATATACTGATTAATCAACTATTCTGTTTACTACATCTGGGAAGGACATTAAGAGGAAATCTAGCAAATTCCTTCCTTTTGGAGATAAGGAAAGCAAAGCCTAATGACCCAAAATGATTTTCTGAAATTCTCATAGCTAGTTTCAGACTTGAGATTTTCTGATTTCTATTCCTTCCTTCCTTCCTTCCTTCCTTCCTTCCTTCCTTCCTTCCTTCCTTTCTTCCTTCCTTCCTTCCTTCCTTCCTTCCTTCCTTCCTTCCTTCCTTTCTTCCTTCCTTCCTTCCTTCCTTCCTTCCTTCCTTCCTTCCTTCCTTCCTTCCTTCCTTCCTTCCTTCCTTCCTTCCTTCCTTCCTTCCTTCCTTCCTTCCTTCCTTCCTTTCTTCCTTCCACTTTATCTTGGCGTCCTAGGCTAGAACTATAGGTCCATCCAGTGATTAGTACTGAATCTTTAAATTGCTATATTATCTTGTACCTGTTTCTCTTTCCTAAAGCAATCAGGGGCACCTGCTCCCAAAGATCTACCCTCTTGGTGTGTAGACTTAATTAACTTTAGCCCTATTCCTACTCAGACCTCCCCTCCAAAGACAATCCACAAGTCTCAATCAGCCTGCCTAATAGCAGAGTTTATAGGAATGCACCACACCACCGAGCAAGTAGATGGCACAGTGGATGGCACAGAGTACTGGGTCTGGAGACAAGAAGACTAATCTTTGAGTTCAATATGGCCGCAAAAACTAAATATTACAGGATCATAGAGGACAGAATTTAGTCCTTCTTTGAATGCATACTGATTCTGTCACCCTGGCTAATCTTTGCACCTCAAAGTCTAGGGCAGTTTTCTAAACTAAATTGGAGACCTATTGCAGATCTGCATTGGTTTAGGGAGTGTCTTCACTGGGAGCTCTCATTAGCCTATGAAATTACAGTTTGGAACAAAAACAAAAAAGCAAACAAAAAAAGTTTTATTCCATAGGCTGATTATACCTTTACCATTATACCTTAACTAGAGATTTAGATTTTTTTTTTTAGGAAAAGTTTCATTTTAAAAACAAACAAAAACCCAACCAGCAGAATGTTTTTCACAATTACTTAGAAGAGTTTATTAAAATTAAACTTAATAGTATAGTTTATCCCTTTCTATGTATCCTCAACACACAGACCTTTATAACAGAGAGGATACTAATTGTGGAACCTATCTCCAAGGAGAGGCATTCAATAGCTGGTTATAATGGACTGGCAAAATGACTTTCCTGGGTCCTAACATGAATGGGCAAAATGACTTTCCTGGGTCCTAACATGAATGTGCAAGAGAACAGAGTACCCCCCCCCCCAAAATAAAACCTTCTCATAAGTGTATTTCTTGTATGATCTTTGGTTTTATTTGTGTTTCAATTTGCTTTGTGTTCAATTTGGTTTGTGACCCTGCTTTTATGCAGTAATTTCTCTCTCATTTTCCAAATCCCATGATCTCTGAAGAGTAGTTCTCTTGAGCCTTTGACTGTTTAAAAGGGAAAGTCATCACTCAAGGTAGTGATGTAGAAATCTATCCACAGAAAATATCATTATATTGATAAGGGAAGAATGCTGTTTGAACTTTAGTTTACAGCAACTGGTGCTTCTGGTTTATGAAACATTAATTTCATAGCAACTTTGGAAGGAAAGTAGTACAAATAGTGCTAAGGAGAAGTGCCTAAAAAGGTCAAATCTCACACATTAAAATAATAGTGATCAGAGTTAGAAAAAATCACAAAATGTAAAATAAATAATTTTGATTACATTAAATTAGAAAGATTTTTGTACAAACAAAACCAATGCAACCAAAATTAGAAAGGAAGCAACAAATTTGGGGGAAATCTTCATAACTGAAACATCTGACAAAGGTCTAATTACTCAAACTTACAAAGAGCTAAATCAATTGTACAAAAAGTCAAGGCATTTCCCAATTGATAAATGGGCAAGGGACATGAATAGATAAAGAAATCAAAACTACTAATAAGCACATGAAAAAGTATTCTAAATCTCTTATAATCAGAGAAATGCAAATCAAAACAACTCTGAGGTACCACCTCACACCTAGCAGATTGGCTAACATGACAGCAACAGAAAGTAATAAAAGTTGGAGGGGATGTGGCAAAATAGGGACATTAATTCATTGCCAGTGGAGTTGTGAGTTGATCCAACCATTCTGGAGGACAGTTTGGAACTATGCCCAAAGGGGCACTAAAAGACTGTCTGCCCTTTGATCCAGCCATAGCACTGCTGGGTTTGTACCCCAAAGAGATAATAAGGAAAAAGACTTGTACAAGAATATTCATAGCTGCACTCTTTGTGGTGGCCAAAAATTGGAAAATGAGGGGATGCCCTTCAATTGGGGAATGGTTGAACAAATTGTGGTATATGTTGGTGATGGAATACTATTGTGCTCAAAGGAATAATAAAGTGGAGAAATTCCATGTGAACTGGAACAACCTCCAGAAGTGATGCAGAGCAAAAGGAGCAGAACCAGGAGAACATTGTACACAGAGACTGCACACTGGTATAATTGAATGTAATGGACGTCTCTATTAGTGGCAATGCAGTGATCCTGAACAACCTGGAGGCACCTATGAGAAAGAACACTATCCACATTCAGAGGAAACACTGTGGGAGCAGAAACACAGAAGAAAAATAACTACTTGATTTCATGAGTCAAGGGGGATATGATTGGAGATATAGACCCTAAATGAACATCCTAGTGTAAACATCAACAACGTGAAAAAACTTTTTGACCAAACACACATGTAAAACCCATTGGAATTGCACATCAGTTACGGGAAGGGGTGGGTGGGGCAGAGGGAAAGAATGTGATTCTTGTAACCAAGGAATAATGTTCTAAATTGACTAAATAAAACTTAAAAAATAAAGTAATAATTATCAGAATTTTTTCCTTGCATAGAAAAATTATTTTTGCTTATTGGGCATAATTTTGCCTCTGTGCTTTTTCTTCCATTGATTCATTTTATAGGGGAAAGTGGGGGGAAAAAGATTTCGAAAGGGGAAGATGGAAATGGAGCACAGATACCAGAGTCCTTGCAAATGCTGACTTTGGGACACAGGATTATGAAGTATGTTTTACCAATACACCTCAAGATAATTTAAGGTCTTCAATGGAGAAACAAATCCCAATGACTCAGAGTTGCCAAACTCAAATACTTGAATTGATCTCTGATCTCATCCATATGGAAATTCCTTCAAATGATGCAAATTTTAACCCATTCCTGCTTGCCTATTCTATCTAATTCTTGTTCATAGTTTCATACAAGTTTACCAAGGAAGTCATACCAATATACAAGAGGCCTTTCTTGATTTCTCTTACCATTCACAGAGTACCAAGGAAACATTATGATTATCTATCTGCCATCCCTTATCATTGCCACATGACTTTTCAATAGGAATATTCCTTCATTACTTGAATGACATCTTTCCCAAGATCATAGATCTAGAACTAGAAAGGATCTTTGTCCAATCTTCTCCTGTACATGTGAGGAAATTGGGGTTCAGAAAATGCAAGGGCTTTGCCCAGAATCAAATAGCTAGTAAGTTTTCAGAAATGGGACTTGATCATAGGTCATTCTGATTCCAATTCCAGCACTCTATCCACTATGCCAAATTGCCATGCACTTTTTCATTGACAGTGGCTGCTATCTGTTCTTAATTTTTTGGAGATTGTTATGCTCCATGTTTCACTGCCTCACAGCAGTACTGGAAGAATGTTTGAATTTAAAATGTGACTTTTTGTTTTGGGGGAGAAGATTGAAGTCATAAAAGATCCTTTGTAACTTCTGGAGATGTTCCAACCCATTCTCCTCTTCAACTCTGAGTCCAACTCATCATCCATTTCTACTGTTTATTCCAGATATGGGTAGACAAGCTGTATAAGATTTTCAGTCTAATGCATGTTATAATCTGGGCAATGGACCTTCATTCTTGTTGGTCTCTCCCAAACAGTCAGACTACTCTCTTATTGAATGGTTTCAGATCTCTTCCAGATGGTTCAGCAATATCAGAGGATTTGTTGCATCTAGCACAATGGTACCACCAAGCAGGAACATCTGGAGGAACTCACCATCAATAGAGAATCCCCAAACTACTTGGACTCTTTCTCTCTAGTGGCAGATAGCTTTGATGAGCATATAGCCCTCTATTTTATATCTTACTTGATAGTTGCAATCAGATAGACTGGGATATGTTTTTGACTATAGCTTTCAGTGAATCTTGGCTGATTGTAATGGATAAATGAGAGGTTACTTTTGGAAAAAAAGAGACTATAAGGCAGCATTTTGTCCTATCAAATAATTTTTTTCATTATTAGCTTGCAATAAACACAATGGAATTTTGTATTCTTACATCTTTCAGTCAGTTGCAAAATAGTAGAAGTATGATTCATTGAAGGATTTCACTAGTCAACATTTGATTTTCTTCTTATAATATTCTTAGATTTTATATAATTCAGAAAGTGCGCATATTGGTCAATAATTATTGATGATCACTTGAATATTATTTTGGCATAAGGAAAGCTCAAGTTTTTTTCTCTGTATATTTAATTCATATTCATAATATGTATGTGAATTCTAGGGGAAAAAACACATGCTTCACTCAGACCTTACTCTCATTCTGAAATGCATAACCAGTGGTAGAGATGGGTAACTCTAAAGTAGATAACTCTAGATTTACAAACTGAACATGCTAGGAAATTCTTATGCAACATTGCCCAGAATCAGCAATGTAGGCTAAATCTGGTTAGTATGGATAAGAGTGATTAACCCACCCATTTGGTAAGGATGAAGATTAGGGTGGCCAGAGCCAGATCACCACATCTTACCCTATAGGTTCTACTCAAAATGCAAGATCTCCATTGATCAGGTGGGTTCTCATTAGGCAAATCTAGCTTGAATTTTAAACCTAATACATTTCCTTCCATTGATTTAGGTAAAAAGAGACTTCATTGGGAATCAGGAAGACTTCTTATTATTATCCTGTGTCTGAAACATATTGCCTATATCCTAGGATAAATTACTTGTCCTTTTAGTGCCTCAAGTGACTCTCAAAGATTAAGTTGCAAAATAGGTAGAGATCTGTATTGATAGGAGTTTCTTTCCAGGGATTTCTATACATCATTGAAATAACAAGTCTAGTCTTTGCCCTTCTTTCCCATTCCTTTTTCCAAATCTATCAATCAATCTAGATAAAAAAGTAGTAGTTATATGGGAGCTAAATATATTAGTATCACTTTTCCTTATTAAAGCAATTATTTATGTTAATTATTTGGTGAGCTATTACTTTAAAAATTAAGAAAATGGTGCAAACTTTTCTAATGGTTGCGACAAAAAAGTACAGAAAAATACATAATATTGAGAAATTCTCCATAACATATTGTAACATGAATATTTTTTTTGAAAGAGCGGGAATGTGACAAACTGAATTTGTATGAGGTTAATAGGTTTGTATATAAAACTGTTGACCTTCAACTAGATCTTTCTGGGCTGTGTTCTGGAAAACTCTGGTTATCCTGTTTGCTACTTCATTAGCAAATTCAATGCAACTTTCCCTTCAGTGAGAAAGTAAGGCATGAGACGTCTGCTATGTGCAGAGGAATGAACATGTTTCAAAATCTTAATGAGACCAATGCCATATTTTCTAAGATCATTAATTCCTTATCTGGTATGTGCATGCCTGCTTACCAGCTTTTTGTTTACTTCACATTCATCAGATCAGGTCTTTGCTGTACTCCCTTCTTATAAATGAAAAATAGGCTATTTATAGAAAAAGGAAAAAATCTCATTTTTATTTAGAAGGAAGCCACATAGAATTTATTTTATACTTAAAAATTCAATTTTTGAAATCTATTTGAGAAGTTGAATATTATTCTACTGTCATTATTAATCAGTCTTCAAATCAATCAACCAAATGCCTACATAATTCATTAAATATTTACTATATAATAGGTGATGGGTTTGCAAAGACAAAAATGAAAAGTCCTTTAATTTCTTTATATTCTGTAAGAGAAGAAAACACAAATGCATTGAATTTAAGTACATGTATTTGATGCATGTGAAATAATCAAGTCCACGTGCATTTATTAAATACCTGTAATGGGTCAGACACTGTACTAAGCTATGAATGATTATATTACTGTCTCTATAAAGATAGATGTAGAATTTATTAACAGCTATAGCTGAAAAGTCCTCATGCAGTAGGTGGTACTTGATCTGAGCATTGAAGAAAACCATTATTATAAAAATAGCCTTAAACCAATGGAGGAAAATAACTTCTTCCTACTTTCACATTAAAACTAGAGGTAGGTGGGTTGGTAGTTTCCTCAACTAGCCAACGTACCTAATGTTTTTCATGTTTTGCCCTAACTTCATAAATGTATATTACTTAATAAATAAGATATAAATATTTATTTAAGATATAAATAATAATAAGATATATATGCATATATATATACATATATATATATATATATATATATATATATATATATATTTGTTTCCTCCCCTAGTAGGGGTCGGGGGAATATCTGTTTTCAGGGCACATCACTAACTATACTGGAAGCTGATTTAATGTTGTATCTTATTAAAACTGAAACCTGAAATCCACCGAACAGTTCACTAATATAATGACAACTTTAATGGTCTTTTAGGAATCTAACAAGACAGGAGGGTGTTATTAGTGGTGGTGACAAGTTACCAAATCAAGCCAGAGTTTTAGAATAAAGTAACCAGAGATTTCCTAATTCCAGGTTTACTTTAAGACTGAGCCACTCAATTAGGAATACTTAAACCCTCCATATAAGCCAACAAGTAGCAATATTTTATATAGTCTGCATTGCTGATACATTCCCTTTTAGTTAGAACTGACTAATTAATTTGTCTTATTTGATTCTCGGTACCATAAATAACACAGGAATAATATCTAATTATCACATTCTACATTTTCTGCATAGATTTTCTCAGGTTTCCCTTGAGTCTTACTCCTAGTGATACAATATATTACATTTCACTTAGTTCTTAAAGTTACAACTTCAATTCAACATAATTACTAAGTGCTGACTAGACAGTGTGAAAAGCAAAGTGTAGTAGTGGATAGAAAATTGACAAGTTTCAAGAAGATTCAATTTCAATTCCATTTCGTATTCATTATAGCTGTTAGCTGGGTGTAAAGCACTCTGGGGAAGCTAGGTTGCACAATGGCTAGAGCACTGGGCTTAGAATCAGGAAGATACATCTTTGTGAGTTCCAATGTGGCCTTAGATTGTGTGACATGAGGTAAATCATAACCCAGAATGCCTCAATTTTTTCATCTATAAAATGAACTGGAGAAGGAAATAGCAAACTTCTCCTATATCTTCACCAAGAAAATCCCCAAATCGAGTCACAAAGAATTGCACATGCTGGAGTAACAAGAAGTCTTTAACTTTTCATGATCCTAGGACTCTCCCTTGCACACTAAGATGGAGAATCGGTGCTTCCTACAATGGTACAGAGTGTTTTCTCACTATAAATTTTCTGTATTGGTAAAAAAACAAACAAACAAACAAAAAACAAGGTCCATGCCAAATTTACAAGATAAAATGAAAATATGCATGACTCTGTACTAGATGCTGGTAAAGCAAAATAAAAACCAAAAAAAAAAAAAACCTCTCATCTTC
The DNA here is from genome assembly GCF_027887165.1 of Monodelphis domestica. NCBI lineage: Eukaryota > Metazoa > Chordata > Mammalia > Didelphimorphia > Didelphidae > Monodelphis > Monodelphis domestica. The sequence continues at coordinate 248,484,280 of NC_077233.1, forward strand.
AAGGAGATTACATTATTTCTGTTAACCTTTTAAAATGATTTTCTATAAAAGCCACTGGCCCAAGGAAAATGAAATATTTTCTCCCGACACAAGGTTCATTCAGACCCAGTTTCTTACTGGCCTAAAAGAGATGGTAAGCAATTTGATCAGTGTTATACATGTATTATCAAACAAAATATACTTTTATAATGGTCATAGTTATAAGAGAATGCTAATATAAAACCTAAATCCTCAAATAAAAACACAAAGAAATTAAAGTGAAAAGCAGTATGCTTTGATTTACATTCTGAATCCAACAGTTCTTTCTCTGGAGGTGGATAGCACAGCATGCATTGTAATAAGAATGCCTAAAAGGAATTGTCCCAAATCCTTGTATTACTGAAGCTATGTCTTTCACAGTTGATCATTGTACAATATTGCTGTTACTGTGTAGTTCTATACATGTTCTATAGTGTTCTCTTGGTTCTGCTTATTTTACTCCTCATCAGCTCATTTGGTCTTTCTAGCTTTTTTTCAGAAATCATCTTCCTTATCATTTCTTATATAGCACAATAGTATTCCATCACCATTATATACTCCAATTTGTTCAGGCATTCACCAATTGATAAACCTAACCTCAGTTTCCAATTCTTTGGCACCACAAAGAGAGTTGCTACAAATACTTTTTGTACAAGTAGTTCCTTTTCTCTTTTTTATTATTTCTGTGGAATACAGACATAGAAGTGGTACTACAGGTTCAAAAGGTATGCAGTTTTATAGCCATTTAGACATAGTTCCAAATTGTCCTCTAGAATGGTTGGATCAGTTCAGAACTCTTCCAGAAAAGCATTAATTTAAATAAACTTTGCCACATCCCCTCCAACATTTATTACTTTATTTTGCTGTCATATAGCCAATCTGCTAGGTGTGAGGTGGTCCCACACAGAATTTAAATTTGAATTTCTTTAATTAAGAAAAATTTAGAAAAAAATTTTCATATGATAATGTTATATCTTTGATTTCTTTATTCAAAAGCTGCTTGTTATTATTTGATATGTTCTTTGACAATTTGTAGATTGGGAAATGGCTTGTATCCTTATAAATTTGACTTCGTTCTCTGTAGATCTGAGAATAAAAATCTTTTTCAGAGAAAGTAGTGATAAAATTTTACTGTTTGTTCTCTTCTAAACTTATTTTCATTAGGTTTTTTTATAAAAGCTTTTTAATTTAATATATCAAAATTATTCATTTTACATCTTATAATGCTCTCTGTCTCTTATTTGGCAATAAATTCTTCACTACTCCAATGATCTGCCAGGTAAAATATTCTATGTTATCCTAATTTAGTTTTGGTATCACTCTTTATATCTAATATACCCATTTTGTACCTTTTCTTGGTATGGAGTGTGAGATATTGGCCTATATCTTTTTTCTTCCTTACTATTTTCAAATTTTCCCAGAAGTTTTTGTTATATAATGATTTATTATTCCCAAACTAGGGTCGTTGGGTTTATCAAATATGAAGTTAAGTTGCAAAGGTCATTTACCCTTGTATATTGTATATCTAATTTGTTCCATTGTTCTACCATTCTATTTCTTAGTCAGAACCAGACTGTTTTGATAATTACTGCTTCTTAGGTGTGGAAAGGAAAACTAAAGCAAGTTCTGGACTTTCTGCCACTCAGTTGGAACCAATAGCAGGTGGAATGTTAGAGAGAAGATATTGACAAGACTGACAGTTGATGGGAGAAGGGGCAACTGGGAGTGGCAATTGGTCTTGTGAAGAGCACTTCCTTATTGACCCTGAAACTGGAAGGAGCCTTTCTCCCTCTCTCTGGATAGAAGTGGCTCTATTTCTGAATTTCCCAACTGTGTGCTCTCCCTGGATTCCTGTGATCGTGTCATTGACAAAAGAACTTAAGGGAACAGTTTGGTTTGTAAGGCCGGTCTTTAGGGCATCAGATCAAAGAGACAGGTTCAACCAGCTCTGAAGATCAGAACTTTCTTCCTCTTTCTGTCTACTGCTAAGACTTTGAAATTAAGAAAGCTAGCACAGACTAGCATAGATAGGTATAAAGAAACCCTCCACCAGCCTGTGAGGCCTGGCATCAGCTTAAAAGCTGAGGGTGACTCAATTTCATCTAGGGAAATCCCTCTTCCCTCTTCCCTGATACCTCCCAAATACAAACTTGTTATTAAAATTTATCTTTATTTGAATGTCTCAGTCAGATAAGAGGACTAACATTTCAGGGGACATAGAAGGAGCTGAACCTCAGGACAGCCATTCAACTATAAACGGTCCTTATTGGACCCCTGCAACTAAGTCTGGGGGGAGGCTTATCCCTCAGGAGGGTCCTTGCTTACCTGCTCTGGAGTATCTGCAACATCATCCTATAGAGAAAATGTCTGCTCAGGCTATCATAAGTGGTCCATGTCTCAGGAACCCCATTTTTCAAAAATAGCCTCTTGGCAGGGGGCATCTCTCTCCTTTTACCTCACTGGAAGCCATATTCCCTCTCTCCCTTCAACTCTGTATTGATTATGAATAGGGGATATGGAAGGTTTTGACCTTCCATATCCCCTATTCATAATCCAACCCCATTTCCCCTATGAATACTACATAGGACAATTTGAGGTCTTGTACTGCTGGGCCACCTTCCTTCATGTTTTTTTTTTCCCCATTCTTGACCTTTTGTTCTTCCAGATGAATTTTGTTATTATTTTTTCTAGTTCTATAAAGTAATTATTCAGTAGTTTGATTGGTATGGCATTGCATACATTAATTTAGGTAAAAATGTTATTTTTATTATATTAGCTTGGCCTACCCATGAACAATTAACATTTTTCTAATTCTTTAGATCTGATTTTATTTGTGTGAAAAGTATTTTGTAATTGTGTTCATATGATTCCTGTGTTTTTCTTGGTAAGTAGATTCCCAGGAATTTTATATTGTTTAGAGTTATTTTAAGTAGAATTCCTCTTTCCATCCCTTGCTATTGGACTTTGTTGATAATATATAGAAATGCTGATGATTTATGTGGGTTCATTTTGTATCCTACAACTAGGCTAAAGTTATTAATTATTTCAACTAGTTTTTCACTTGATTTTTCAGGATTCTCTAAATATAGCATCATATTATCTCCAAAGAGTGATACTTTATTTTCATTACCTTTTTTTAATTCCTTAAGTTTCTTGTTCTCATATTGCGAAAGCTAGCATTTCTAGTATGATATTAAATAATAATGATGATAATGGTAATCCTACCTTTATCCATGAATTTCTTGGGAAGGTTTCTAACATATTCATTGTAGATAATACTTGCTGATGTTTTTAGATAGATATTATTTATCAACTTAAGAAAAGAATCATTTATTCCTATACTTAATAGTGTTTTTTTAAAGGAATAAGTGTTGTATTTTGTAAAAAGCTTTTTTTCATCATCTATTCAGATATTCATGCAATTGTTCTTTAAATATTTGATAGAATTTACTTGTGAATACACCTGGCTCCGGGGAATTTTTCTTAGGGAGTTAATAGATGGTTCGTTAAATTTCTTTTTCTGAGATGAGATTATTTAGCTATTCTATTTCCTCTTGTTAGTCAAGGCAATTTATATTTTTGTAACTATTTATCTATTTCACTTAGATTGTCATTTCTTTTCATATAATTGGGGAAAATAGCTTCTAATGATTGCATTAATTTCCTCTGCATTGGTGCATTATTCATTTTTGGTAGTGGTAATTTCATTTTTGATAGTGATAAACTGATTTTCTCTTTCCTTTTTAAAATCAAATTAATCAACATTTGATATCTTTTTCAGAAAATCAGCCCCTGATTTTTTAAAATTAATTAATTGGTTTTCTTACTTTCAATTTTATTAATTTCTCCTTTGATTTTTAGTATTTCAATTTAATCTTTAGATATTTTAATTCATTCTTTTTCTAATTATTTTAGTTTCATGTCCAATTAAGTGATCTACTTTTTCTCTATTTGGTTGATATAAACATTTAGAAAGATAACTTTTCCCCTAAGTGCTGCTTTGAATGTATCCTATAAATTTTGAATTGTTTTCTCCTCATTTTAATTTTCTTTAAATTACTGCTTATTTCTATAATTTGTTCTTTGACTTAGCCCTTTTATAGAATGAGATAATTTGTTTTGATATTAATTTATAATTTGTTTTCTCATGAATCTTTATTATAATTGTTATTATATTAAGATTTGAAATGAATGCATTTGTTATTTCTGCTTTTCTGCATTTATTTGAGCAGTTTTTATGCCCTTATACCTACCATCTATTACTGAAAATAAGGTAAATTCCTTTCCAATACTATTCAATTTTCTTTATAGACCTAGTAAATCTAACTTTTCTAATATGTCATTCATTATGTCATTCACTCCCTTAACTTCTTTCTTATAGATTTATCTAGTTCTGAGAGGGAAAAGTTGAAGTTCCTCTCTAGTATAGTTTTACTATTTCCTCTTGAAGAGTATTATATATTCCATTAAAAATTTGGAGGTTACACCATTTGGTGCATTATGTTTAGCACTGATATAACTTCATTGTCTATGATATCTTTTAGTAAGGTGTAATTTCATTCGTTATCTCTTTAATTAGACTTTTTTTTTACTTTAGCTTTATCTGATATCATGCTTGCTATTCCTATTTTTTTTTACATTAGCTGAAACAATAAATTTAAATGTAGCCTTTTATCTTTACTTAATGTGTGTCTCCTTTCATCAAACATGCTTATTGTAAACAACATATACTGAGATACTAGTTTTTAATCCATTCTAGTATTCACTTTCATTTTATATATGTTTATCACATTCACATTTGCAGGTATAATTACCAACAATGTATTCCCATCCATTTTATTTTCCCTTTTTGATTCTTCTCTTTGTCTCTCCTTTCTCTCTCTTTCCTCCCAAGGGTTTTGCTTTTAATTATCCTGACCACTTCTCCCTTCCTTCTATTATTCCCCTTTGTCTTCTTCTTCTCCTACTTTTCCATAGAATAGGATTCTATACCCAAATGAGCATAATTGTAATTCCCTTTTGGAACCAATTCTAATAAGAGTAAGGTTTGAGTGTTGCCTGTTACCACCCTAATCCTCCTCTTCACTGTAATAATATTTTTGTTCCTCTGTAAGGTATGAAAATTTACCATACTCTACCTCCCCTTTCCATTTTATCTTTGTGGAATCTTCTTTTTCACCCACTGATTTATTTTAGGGATTTTTGCATATCAGATCATTTTTAATGGCTTAGTCCCATGCCCTCTGTCCATGTATAGTCTAATGCTAATAAAAAATTGAAGAGGTACAAATATCGTTTTTCCATGTAGAAATATAAACTGTTTGATCTTACTGAATCTTTTACATTTTCTCCTTCTTGTTCACCTTTTTGGGGGGGGGCAGGATTGTCATTTTTATTATGTTAGCTCATTCAAACCATGAGCTATGACTTCGTTTTAACATTATTTTATTTGGTCATTTCAAAACTTTATTCATTGGAAACAAAGATCAATTTCTTCCCCCCCCCCCACCTCTCCCATAGCCGACACATGATTCCACTGGGTATCACATGTGTTCTTGATTCGAAACCATTTCCGTGTTGTTGGTATTTGCATTAGAGTGTTTATTTAGAGTCTCTCCTCAATCATATCCCCTCCACCCCTATAGTCAAGCAGTTGCTTTTCATCGGTGTTTTTACTCCCACAGTTTATCCTCTGCTTGTGGATAGTGTTTTTAGATCCCTGCAGATTGTTCAGGGACATTGCATTGACCCTAATGGAGAAGTCCATTACCTTTGATTGTACCACAGTGTATCAGTTTCTGTGTATTATAATTTGCTGGTTCTGGTCCTTTCACTCTGCATCACTTTCTGGAGGTTGTTCCAGACTCCATGGAATTCCTCCACTTTATTATTCCTTTTAGCACAATAGTATTCCATCACCAATATATACCACAATTTGTTCAGCCATTCCCCAATTGAAGGGCATCCCCTCATTTTCCAATTTTTGGCCACCAAAAAGAGTGCAGCTATGAATATTCTTGTACAAGTCTTTTTCCTTATTATCTCTTTGGGGTACAAACCCAGCAGTGCTATGGCTGGATCAAAGGGCAGACAGTCTTTTATCGCCCTTTGGGCATAGTTCCAAATTGCCCTCCAGAATGGTTGGATCAATTCACAATTCCACCAGCAATGAATTAGTGTCCCTACTTTGCCACATCTCCTCCAGCATTCATTACTTTCCATAGCTGTCATGTTAGCCAATCTGCTAGGTGTGAGGTGATACCTCAGAGCTGTTTTGATTTGCATCTCTCTGATTATAAGAGATGTAGAACACTTTTTCATGTGCTTATTAATAGTTTTTATTTCATTGGCTGAGAACTGCCTGTTCATGTCCCTTGCCCATTTATCAATTAGAGAATGGCTTGATTTTTATACAATTGATTTAGCTCTTTGTAAATTTGAGTAATTAAACCTTTGTCAGAGGTTTTTATGAAGATTGATTCCCAATTTGTTGCTTCCCTTCTGATTTTAGTTACATTGGTTTTGTTTGTACAAAACCTTTTAAATTTGATGTAATCCAAATTATTTATTTTGCATTTTGAGACTCTTTCTAAGTCTTGCTTAGTTTTAAAATCTTTCCCTTCCCAAAGGTCTGATGTGTATACTATTCTGTGTTGCCTAATTTTCTTATAGTTTCCTTCTTTATGTTCAAGTCATTCACCCATTTTGAATTTATGTTGGTGTAGGGTGTGAGGTGATGATCTAAACCTAATGTTTCCCCCACTGTCCTCCAGTTTTCCCAGCTGTTTTTATGAAATAGTGTATTTTTGTCCCAAAAGCTGGGTTCTCTGGGTTTGTTGTATACTGTCCTGCTGAGGTCACTTACCCCGAGTCTATTCCACTGATCCTCCTTTCTGTCTCTTAGCCAGAATCAAAGTGTTTTGATGACCTCTTCTTTATAATATAGTCTGAGATCTGGGACTGCAAGGCCTCCTTCCTTTGTATTTTTTTCATTGTTTCCCTGGACATCATTGATTCTTTTTTCTTCCAAAAAACTTTGTTATGGATTTTTCTAAATCAGTAAAAAAAAAATTGGAAATTACATTCCTGGGGGTTGTCTTTTGGGGATTTAGTATAGAGGGTGTTCTATGAACCCTTTCTATTTATATTTTGCCCCCTTGCTCCAGAACATGTGGGTAATTTTCTTCTATAATCTCCTGTAGTATAGCATTGAGACTTTTGTTAATCTCTGGTTTTTCGGGCAGACCAGTAATTCTCATGTTGTCTCTTCTTCCACTGTTTTCCTGGTCTGTGACTTTTACAGTGAGATATTTTATGTTTTCTTCTAATTCATTAATTTTTTGGCTTTGCTTTGTTAATTCTTCCTGTTTTGCAAGCTCATCATCTTCCAGTTGCTTAATTCTGGTCGTTAGGGACTGGTTTTGCTTTTCAGCTTTGTCTGCCCTTATATTAGATGCTTCCAGCACTTTCTCCAATTGTGAAGTCTTGTCTATAAGACTGCTGATCTCTTTCTCCCATTTTTCTTTCCAGAAGGTTTCCATCTTTTGGGTAAGCTCCAATTTGAGTTCTTCCAGAGCTTGTGGATAATTTCCATTTTGGGAGGCATGTTTTGATTTTGTTTGGATTTCAACCTCTTTCTCTTCTTTTCCTTGGGTACTCCCGCCATAAAAGTTTTCAACAGTCACCTTTTCCCCTTTCTTCCTGGAGGCTTGATTTTGGGCCATGTGATCCATCCTTTTGGTGGTTTTATTCCCCTTTCCTTTTTGGTCTGGGGTCTGGGTGATATGGGCGGTTTTTCTGTGAATTTAGGTTGCTTCAGACTAGTTCTTCCCAGCCCCCGAGGTTTCTTACTGTGAAGGCCCCTATGCTCAGGAAGCCACCCCTGTGCTGTGTGCAAACTCTCCCCTGTTCAGTGTGGCCACCCCAGTGTTCAGTGAGGCCTCCCCTGTGTTCAGCAGGGTCTCCCCTGTGCTCAGCACAGGATTCTCCAATGGAACCGCCCTGAGTGGTCATTTCCTAGCAGTCTTTAGATCCCATGATCCCTAGTGTGCCCCCTCCCCCCCCCCAGACAGAGACGTTCCTCACTCACTTGCTGTCCCAGTGAGTGCTCTGATACCTTACTCTATTTTGGTGGGGGAGGTGGTGGGGGGAAGGGCCGCTCAGTTCAATTTTTTGGGCAAGCTTTTCCTCCTTCTTATAGTGTGGAAATGTTCAAACGCCATGTACCTTCGTTTCTGTGGGGTACTGGAGAGTCCCTCTGTTCTTCCAAAGGTGATTTTTATGATCTTTTTAGGTAATCTATTTCATTCAGTGCCTGGGAGAGGAAGCGATTCGCGTCCAGATTGCAGCCATGTTAACACAGAAGTCTCTTGTTCACCTTTTTAAGCTTCTCTTGAGACATATCTGATCATCAAATTTTCTGTTTAGGGCTGGTCTTTTTATCTGGAATGTTTGGAATTTTCATTTTTCATTAAATGATCATTTCCCCAAAAAATAATATATTCAGTTTGTCTGGTAGGTGATTTTTTTAAAATTACAAGCCTAGTTTCTTCACTTTTCATAATATCCTGGTAGAAGCTGTTAAGTCCTGTGTAATGCTAATGGTGGTTCCATGATATTTGAATGTTTTCTTTGTCATTCCTTGCATCATTCTCTCCTTGGCCAGAGAGCTCTTGTATTTGGTTATAATATTCCTGAAAGTTGTTATTGGTGGATTTATTTCAGAAGGTGATTGGTGGATTTGTTTAAAGAGTATTTTACCCCAACTATTTAAGACTACCAAGGCATTTTCTTAGATAATTTCTTGTAATTTTATTTGTACATTTTTTTATTCTGGATTTCAGGCAGTTCATAATTGTTAAATTTACTCTCCTGAATCTGTTTTAGAGGTCATTTGTTTTTCCAATGATATAGTTCATATTTTCACCTATTGTTGTAATTCTTCTGAGTAGATTTTTATTATTTCTTCATGTCTCCTGAAGTCATTAACTTCCACTTGCCCAGTTCTAATTTTTCAGACTTTTTTCCCTTCTGTGAGCTTTTGGACCTCCTTTTCAATTTTTATTCCAGTTTTTAAGAAATCCTTTTCTTCATTGAATTATCATGCCTCTTTTTTCCATTTGTCCAGTTCTGCCTTTTTAACTGTTATTTCCTTCTTGCAACACTTTCATTTCTCTTTCCAATTTTAACTCTGATTCTCTTACTTGATTTTAAAATTTCTTTTTTGACTTCTCCCAGAACCTAAGACTAATTCCCACTTTTCTTTGAGGTTTTGTACATAACTGCTATGATCTCACAATGCCCTTCTAAGTTTGTGATTTCCTCTTCTTTGTCTCATCATAATAATTTTCTGTAGTTATGTTTTTATTTAACAGTTGTTCATTTTCCTAGTCTATGTCTCAACTTTCATTTTTACATTAAAATGGATTCTGTTGTCAGAGTAAAGGGGGTACTCTTAAACTTCAGTTTTTCCTTGTTTCTACCCTCAGTTCTAGTTCTGGGTTTCTGCAAGTTCCATTTCTTCCAAGGTGTTATAATGGCCTATGGACTAGATTCTTTGAAATTTAACTTCGATTGTAGATTCAGTTTCCCCTTGGGACTGATAATAGTTTTCAGCATGTAGATCACTGTGAACTACCTTATCCTGGGGCTTAGGATCTCACTTCAGGACTGGGTAAGCGATCTGGGCCTCACACTGTCCTTATGCAAGCCAGGAACATCACCTTGCACTGGGAATTTAGGGTATTACTGCAGGTTGGGAAAGGTCCTCTTGTCTCATTTGGGGTCTTCACCAGACAAGAGCACTATGGTTACCTTGCACTGGGGCTTGGGGTTTTACTGAAGGCTTGGAGAGGGGCTCTGGGTCTCCCTCTGGGCTTGCACCAGATAGGTGCACTACAGCCTGCCTTGTGTCTAGGGCTTGGAGGTCTCACTGTAGGCTTGTGATAGGACTTAGAACTTTAAGGGGTGGGTGTCAGGTGCTCTGCTGTTGCATTAGGCAAGGTACCAGGTTCTCAAAGTTGACTTAAGCCCAGGTTTAGAATCTAAAGCAGTAGAGGTTGACTTGGGGGAGCTTGGTTTTGGCTTTTGCCAATACTCCTTGGTGTGGGTGCTGTGTGGCCTCACTGAAGGCTGTGCTCCCTTCTCACCTAAGTGAATCATACCCTTATTGTCTATCTTCTAAGTTCTTTTCTGCAGGATAAATGCTTTATTTTATCTTCTTATTCTAGTATTTTTGAAGTATTATTTTAAAGTTCATTAGAGGTGATTTTCAGAGAAGTTCCAGTTTACTGTGCCTCTACTCTGCCATTTTGACTCCATCTCTCTGAAGTCTACAACCTCTTCTAAAAATCACTTGATGTATAAAGTTTAGCATGTTGGGCAGCCTCCTTCACCACAAAAGACTTAAATAAAACCCTAAGACTAATTCCTATACATTACCAAATGCCTAAAGGATAAAATGGTTACCCATATCTACTATTTTACTCTCCCAAGAGGATGATATTTAAAACATTAAAAAAGACATATAAGGAGATTATGGAATAGGCTTTTCATTTTCAATTTGTATCTGTACTGACTAAGCAATTCACTAATAGTCCATATATTCTAGCAAGTCAGGATGCATTGTGGCTTCTTCTTCCTGGTGATGGTTCTCTTCTCTTCCAACAAGTTATTTTAGAAGACATCTTCTTCACAGTTAAAAATATCTGGGCTCATAAGATTGTTACACCTATAACATTGCCATTGAAGCTAAAAATAGCTATTTCCGGATCAAGGTTGCACTGCCGATGTTAAGGGAAAGAAACCCCAAATAGAAGTCATTCAAATCAACAAAGATTTTTAAATGCTCACTATGCTACAGATGCTATTCTAAGTACTTAAGATAGCACATTATAATGGAAGTCATAACCTGCAAAAAATTCTGAACATGATATACATTACAGCAAAAATGGAAGAATAAATACCCATTACCAAAAATGGGTAATGGAGGATAACCCTGTACTTTCAGATGATTCTCACACTTCTTAGATACAAGGTCCTTTACCACCTTGAATGCCCTCCAGGTTACTTTATTCTACTTACAACACAACATCTCAAATTTCAAATACTCCAGATGAGGTCTGAAAAGAATAGAGGAATAGGGAACAATAAATTTTCTATTCCTGGAAGGTATGCCTTTGAATGCAGCCTAAGATTACATTATTTTTTAATGTTCTTTTTTGATTGCTGACTCATATTGTGTGTAATAGGGAGGAAAAACATAAAATAGAATCTTAGGCTGCCTTAAGAGGCATAGCTTCATAGAAAAAAGAGATAATAGTTGGGGTAGCTAGGTGTCATAGTGGATAGAATGCCATGCCTAGAGATAGAAAGCCTTATCACTCTAAGTTCATAACTGGTCCCAGACACTGTGTGACCTTGATCAAATCTTTTATCCCTGTTTGACTCAGTTTCCTCATCTGTAAAATTAGCTGGTGAAGGAAAGAGCACCATTTTAGTATCTTTGCCAAGAGAACCCTAAATGGGGTCATAAATTCAGAACTACTGAAACACAGCAAAAGAACACCTCTGTCTACTCTTTGTTGTCACTTCTCATCTACCTATAAACAATGATCCTTTTTCTTCCTTGATTCTCTTTCTTCTTTTCCCAAAATATTGCTTAAAAACCCTTTTTTGTTGCCCTTGTATTTTCTTAACACCTTCATCTCATTCTGGATGAATTTTCATTATTGCTATCACTTTTACAGGACCAAACCCCACACTTCTTGTATTTATCCTGCTACCTGAATTGCCTTCTGTCTTCAGTTCATTGAGATCTAATCTTGGGCTCTTTTTAATATGTAAGTGGCTTTGTTCAGTCATATTAGTATCCTAAGGTAGGTCAAATTGTTCCTAGGATCATATATTTAGAGATAAGAAGACTTTAAAAGCCCTATCGTCTGACTTCTTTATTTTATGGATGTAAAAGTGGGGCCTAAAAAGGGTAAATGACTTGCCAAAAGTCACAGACATGGCAAGTTCCCAATGCAACAAGTGAATCCAAGTCTTCTAGACTCCAAATTAAATGTTCTGTCTCCTACATCATGTTGTATCTTTATTTACTTCTCCAGAATTTCATTTTTAAAAATCTCTCATCACTCCTGGGATGATTTCCTCTTCTAGAAATTTAGTTCAGTGGATCCTACCTAACATTCCTCTGAAGTCTTAGAATATATATATATATATTCTTAGTCTTAGTATATATCAGGATATGTGTGTATGTAATTTCAAGAAAGAGGGAACACAAAACTCCCTACTTCATTTCAGGTCTTTTAAATTCTAGAAATATAACTTACTACCCCTGTCCCTATCCAAGGGTTAAGTGCCTATTAGATAAAGATATTATATATTCTGGTCTTATTACTTATAAAGCATTATGTACCATCTCTGCTACCTAAGGAGCTGCATATAAGTATGGCTAGAACATGGTCTTGGTGGACTGGTATACCTAGCTTATTTTTTCTGAACTACTGTGATATACAGATAATTAACATGACATTTAAGAAGTATCTTGATAAATATTACTTTCACATTGTCTTTGTGACTTGTATAGACTGGAGATTTTGCCACCTACACCAACTTTTATCAATTGTTGGTATAGATGAAGTAATGTCAAGGGAATTTCACAATATTGTATCATTGCCTGTTTTGTACTGGAACCTCTTTTGCCACTTGCCTGGCATGATTTGGAAAAGGGTGGGTGGAAGAATGGGATGTAACATTCAAAAACAAGATAAGATAATGTTCAAGTTAAATTAATGTTGAAGTGTTCTCCTTGCTTCTTATCGTTTTTTTCTTCTGTCTTATTTAGTTTTAAACTATGTTATCTAGGCTCTTTTGCAAGTAACCCATAACAACACAGGATGGATAGCCTCCATTTAAGGTCAAAGGCTAAAGACCAGTCTAGATGTTTACAAGAAACTTTATTTTCTATGGTACATGACCTTTTCCCAGGATAGCACTGAAACAATCAAATCCATTAATCACCTTTTTGGAGTTAGCATTTACCATGTGAAATATAATGTTCTTCATAAAAGAAATGACCTTTGAAACAACTACTAAAAGTTATGGACTTGTAAAGCAATAGGCAAAGAAGAAGAAAAAAAAGCTCAGTCTGCTTACTCCTTTTCTATCTGTTACCTTTTAGTTTATTGAGCACCATTGCTATATGGTCCCTCAGTTTTGCTTTGGGTATCTTGTCAAGGCTTTTTTAGGCTGTTACAAATGTACAAGTGGTATTAAGTTACACATGTAGTTTTTATTGCCAGTCATTGATGATAAGGAAGAGTAAGTAGAAAAATAAAGTGGTCTGATTATTGTAAAAGGTGGAATTATTCATTAAAAAAAGAAGAGAATGAATTAAAAGAAATACAAACATTGTGGAGACTGAGGAAATTTTGCCAATAACTGACTCAGATTCCATTTCCTGATTGTGTTTTAGAATTTGGTTTTCATTGATCATAGATGGGCTGTATAGGACACGTAAGTAATAAGTCATAAGTCATAAGTAATGCTTCTTTTCCATTTAGAAATAAAATAATAATAAAACTATTCTGCTCTGTCTATTCCTCTTATTGGTGGGCTGGAGGGAAAAACATTTTCCCCTGAATCCTTCATTTAAAAAGGGCTTGATAGCACAGATAATTCATAATTTTCTACCAGCTGTGTAAGTTCCATTTCCCTATTGTCTAACATCATCAGGCTATCTTCTCCCCAGGGCCTGGCCCCCATAATCTTTTTTAACTCCCTTTTGGGTATCATCTTCCCCCATTGGTAGTTCTGAATTTAAGGACTTTCATTCTTTTTTATTTGCATCCCTGGGTCTTAATACAGTACATAGAATATATTAAGTGCTTAATTAATGTTCATTGTATTGCATTTTAATTTTAAAGGTCATAATTAGAGCTAGAAGAAAACGCAGAATTCATCTATTCTAATTTCTTCATTTTACAGATTAGGTGATGGAGTTGCAGAGTAGTTAAATTACTTGTGTATGGTCACACAGAGAGTAATAAACAAAGCCAAGACTCAAACTATGTCTTCTTAAATACAAATTGTGTACTCTTTTCATTACAAGACATCATCTCTTGATAGGACTTTTAGGTTTGCAATCACTTTTTCCAAAATAACACTTTAAAGTAGATGGTGCTAATTCTCATTTTACAGATGGAAGAGATTGATGCTGATTGTTTTCTTATTTATAAAATGAGTTAGTGTTGGAGTCAAAATTTGACCCCAGGTTTCTGGTTCCCGGGCACAGTAAAACCATTTTCTTACATTATACTGCTTTTTTTTTTGGAAGATATTTTCTCTGTATTTCCTGTCAAGATAGTATCCAATACCACAATATTTCTTGCTGAAACATATTGTCCAAAGATAGTAAGATATGAAACTATAAAACATTAGTGACAGATCTGTGGTTGAAATGTTTATAATAACATAGGCTATCTCAAATTGTAAGACAAACAAATGACACCTTGCCTACCTTAAATGTGACCGGACAAGATATACAAATACAAAAAATATGTATATTAACTTTACTACATGCAAATTTTCCTCATTAAGAATATAAAATGTGTTTGGCCAATATAGACCCTTAATAAAATAAGAGTAATGACAAACCCATCTTTTATATGATGGCTTATAGCAGTACAAATTAAAAAGCAAGTAGTCTAGGGGAAAGCTTTAAAATGTTATATGTTGAAAATGAATAGATTTATTTCAATATATTTTGTTTATAAATGAAAATATATTTGATCCATAACTACAGTAAAAATAGCTCTTGATTATTTTGCTTTTGATTAATTTATTCCTCTATGTATTGAGAAAGAAAATTGTCCACATAAATTAATTTTAAAAATCAGTCTCCAGTAAACAAATCTACACACACACATATGTGCTTATTTATGGCTACAAACATAATGGAAATGACAAAAAATGATTGCAGTTGTCCTACATCATTCTTCCCTCTCAGAGAATCCTAGAAAGTCAGGATTGGAAAGGGCTTCAGATATAATCTAATTTAACCCAGACCTCAACAGAAATCTCTACAAAATTTCCAAAAGTAGAAACATCTAGCTTCAGCCAGCAATCTTTTAGTAATTGAGCACACACTGCTTCCTGAGCCAGTCATTCCACTGCTGGACAGCTCTAAGTATCTGGAAGCGTTTTCTTGTGGTGGAGAAGCTTCCTATTATGTCTTCTTGCCTCCAGTTTCTATCATCTTCAATTTATCCTCCTTATAGGTACCAAGATAATTTTCCAAATTCATGGATATAACCATTCCATTCTACTGCTAAGAAAACTTAAGTGACTCCCTATTGCCTCTTTGTTAAAATGCAGATTCTTTGGCTTAACATTTAAATGCTTTCATAATATGTGTCTAACTTGTGTTTTCAACCCTTTATAGTATTAGTCATTTTTGTATTGCATAAGATTAACCCCAAATGCCTAAGAATTGTTTCTCTGAATCCAACATTCAATGCCCTGTATTTGTGCATTAATAATGGGTCCCTGTCCTCATTTTAGTATATAATTCCCTGGCTTTCTGCCTTTCATAAATCTCATCTTCCCTTAAGAATCAAAAGATTTCCCCATTTGCCATCTCATCTGTGAAAATTTCCTTGATTGGCATCTATATTTCACCACCAGGCATGAAAGTATTCCTTCCCTTCTCAACTTTTCTTTATATATATCCTCTGACTTTTTATTGACTTTTTTATACCCAGCGTATCAGACACCCATCATTATAATTCATAAGTCTTTATAGCAAGGACTGTACCATATGTTGCCTTTTGTGTCAGTACTTAGTGCAATGTCTTTCATGTGGTAGGTAATTAATACATGTTTCTTGACACTGAAATCTACCTTCCCTTCAGCTTTCTTCCTCCAGGAGAAGAAGGAGGGAATAAGCTCCTTCACAACAACCCCGGGAGGTTGGTACAATTATTATTCTCATTTCACAAAGGAGAAAACTGAGGTAAACAAATATTAAGTGACTTGCTCAGGGTCACACAGCTAGCAAGTATCTGAGGCTGGATATGAATTGAGGTTTTTCTGCTTTATCCACTGTGCTACTTGTCTCTTTATCCTTCCAGGTTCATTCCCTGTGGCCAGATAGAATCCACCTAATCCCCCCTTCCTTATGACAGCCCTTCAAATCCTTGGGGATAATTCTCATATCCACTTAAATCTTTTCCATCTCAGGCAGAACAGCACCAATTTCTTTATTTGATCCTTGCATAGCATAGTTTCCAGGCCTTTCACAGTAATGATTTCTGTATTCTACGGAAATTCACTGAGACTCAGTAACTTCCTACCTATACTATAGCAATTTGATTGTCATCATATAAAAGCATATTAATACATATAGTCTCAGAAACTAAGAGAAACTGATCATTTTCACCCCTTCCTCCATATGGGTTTTAAGGTATCTGGATTTCTGCTTCCCAAAGCCCTCCTCAGATGAGTTATCTTTTCAAGGCATCCTCAAGCCAAAATAATTTCCCTCTACATCTAAAAAACTGAGGTGGTTTCCTGTCCTCCCAACCTCAGCATGACTACTAACAAGACATTGAACATGGCCAAGCTTTCCATTTGGTTTCTACCCATAAGCAGTAGTCTAATGTTTGTAAAATGTGTGCAATCAACCATGTTCATCTCTGAAAGCAAAAATAAGAATGAAAAATGACCTCTAATATGTGAATCCTATAAAATAAAAGACCAAGGAGATTAAAAAAAGCTTCAGAAATTTATGTTGAATTTCTTAACAAAATGGATAGAAGAAATATCAAATGATTAACAATATAGTAAATATACTAAAGGGCACAAACAGTTCAGATTTTTTAATCATTAAAATGAAGAAATAATAAAGGAAAATAAGATAGGAAAGTCAGGGACTAAACACAATGAAAACAGCAGATTCCAGAATAAAAGAAGTTGCACAAATATCAATAGATAGGGAAAACAAACTTTAAGAATAGGCTGAGGATGTACCAGAACTGAAAATTCAACTAATGGATCTATATGATGGAATTTAAAAAAAAATTGAGATAAAATGAGAAATAGAAGTATCAAATTAAGTAGGATGCTAGGGGAGAAAGAGAGGGAGGGGTTTATTGGTTCCAAGATATGAGGGGTAAGGGCTAGCCAATGGAGGTCAAGTGACTTGACCAGGGTCACACAGCTGGGAAGTAGCGGAGGCCAGATTTGAACCTAGGACCTCCCATCTCTAGGCCTGGCTCTCAATCCACTGAGATACCCAGCTGCCCCCTAGAAATATATTTCAACAAGAGACATGACCAAAATATGAGCACAAAAGATGAAAACAATTCAAAGCTAAAAATGTGTGAAGCCCCAAAGGAAAATGTGAAATGATATCAAAACAAAACAAACTCCCAAAGGAGGAGCTCCAAAAAAGGATAGAAAAACAAATAATGAGACATATGAGAAAAATTAGGAAATAAAATGATGGAAAAATCAACAAAGGACAAAAACATACTGAAGAAAACAGTTCCATGAAAAAGGAAATACAATACCTCAAGCAGGAAAGTGACTCCCTAAGAAGGGAAGTACAAAATCTATAAAAAAAATGGATCCATAAAAACTAGAATCAAACAAATAGAACCTAATGACCTCAAAAGACAGAAGGAACAATAAAACAAATTCAAAAGAATGAAAAAATGGAAGAAAATCTGAAATCATTTCCTGGAAAAACAACTGGCTTTGAAAATAGACCCAGAAGAGACATTCTAGGAATGATTAGATTGCCTGAAAACCATAATAAAAAAAAAGAAATTGGCCATTATATTGCAAGAAACTATAAGGGAGAACTCTTCTGATGTTCTTGAACAAGAGAGAAAAGTAGTAATTAAAAGGATCTATCAATCACTTCCTGAGAAATCCCAAATTTTAAAATCCCATGACTATTATAGTTATATATCAGAATTCCTAACCCAAAGAGAAAATGTTAAACAAAGCCCAATTAAAATATTGTGGAACCACAGTCAGGATTACACAAGACCTAGATCTTCTTTATTAATGTATCAAAAAGCATGGAATAAGATATTATACAAGGCAAAGGACCTGGGCTTGCAACCAGAAATCACTTACCCAGCAAGACTGAGCATAATATCCTAGGGGAAGAAATAGATAGTTAAAGAGAGGAATTCCTGAGAAAATGATCAGAGCTAAAAAGAAAATTTGATGATAAAATTGGACATTTAATAGAAGAAAAATTTAAAACATTTTTTTAAATGTTAAAAAAAAGTTAGAAAAAAACTCAAGAGAATAAGTGGGTAAAAAACTAATCACATTCCTGCATGGGAAAGTCATAATTAGGATACTTAAGATTTCTAAGGTAGGAGAGATACATAAGGTACTTAATATATTTAAGATAATCAAGGGAAACAATGAAGTTAAACTGATTACATTAGTAGTAAGAAAGTGATAACTAATATGTTTAAAGTATCTAAGATACCAAAATTCCCTGGATACTTAGGTACTCAAGAAACTTAAAAATATTATCACTATATGGCAATGAATAGGAATGTATGTAGACAGAAAGCAGAGAGTAAATTAAATATGATGGGATAATATTCCAAAAAATCAAGACATAAGAAAGAGGAATACACTGGTAAAACAGAACAGGAGAGAAAAGGGGATAAATTATCTCACAGAAAGAGGCATGTAAGAACCAATATAGTGGAAAAGAAGATAGGAAGGTTGTGGGCAATGCTTGTGCCTTTCCCTAATCAGAATTTGCAAAAATTGGGAATGGGAAAAGAGGGTGACAGACAAAAGGGAAGGAGAACTTGAGGAGGTAGGTAAAGGGAGGGAATTGGAGGAGGTGGGTAAACAAGCAAAAACATTTGTGAACAGGGAAAGACTGAAAGGAGAAAAAAAGGGTAAACAGGAAAAATAAGATAGAGGGAAACATGTGATAATCAAAATTCATTATTGCTTATATAGGGCAAGTGGTGCTAGAGTGGATAGAGTGCTGGACCTTGAGTCAAGAAGACTCATTTTCCTCAGTTCAAATTGGCTTCAAACATTTACTAGCTGTGTGACCTTGGGCAAGTCACTTAATACTATTTGCCTCAGTTTTCTTATCTGTAATCTGAGCTGGAGAAGGAAATGGCAAAACATTATAATATCTTCTCTAAGGAAACACCAAATGGTGTCATGAAGAGTTAGGCATAACTGAAAACAATTGAAAAACAGTAAATAGTTAACTATTGCAACCTGCTCATTTCTACTATGTATATCTCCATTGCCCTGTTGGTGATATTCACCTTTTGTTCTCTAGAGGTAGCATTGTTCATTGTCTTAATTATATCTATATCTATATAGATTATTATATCTATATCTATATCTATATAGATATAGATAGATAGATAGATAGATAGATAGATAGATAGATAGATATAGATAGATAGATAGATAAGATATTATTGAAAAATTTCTAGGAAGCTTTTAGTTAGTAAAAGAGCCTATAAAATTACTGATGACAATTCAATCCTCTATCCCTACTGTTTAACACTGAGCATAGCTTATTATCCTTTCGTTCTTCATGTCTCAGATACCTACATTGTTGGCAAGCTCTATAGGGTATACTATAGGCAATATCCTGTAGGCAATAGGTATTTTTCACTCACTTGATCTTTCCTTTGTGGAAGGACAGGTCAAACTCCTTTAAATGATTTTAATTTTGTTTCCACAAAGGGCTTGGCAGTATTACAATTGACAAAATGTTGAAAGGATAAAACATCAGATCTTATTGATAATGAAAAAAATCTATTGAGAGAACATCAATTACTACTACAAATTTGTATAGTACTTTAACATCAATATAAAATATTTATGAAAGTCATTTATATCCAAGTTAACACTAAGGTATTTATTAATAGGGAATAAGGAACAAGTTATGTAATAATATAATGATTTCACAAGGAATATTTCACAATGAACCTCATCTTGCCCATTTCATAGTTATTTGAAAGGAATAGAAAATACAAAATACCCTTGTGCTTACTGTTTATTGACTATGAAAAAATAAGTTTCCACAGAGCCAAGTTCTAACTTAGAGATATTTTTACAAGTATCTTTTATGTAACTGTTAAATTTATTTAAGTTCCAAGGAAAGTATGACAATAAAAATAATCATATTTAATGACCCTTTGATAATTATCATGAGGCAAGGCATCAAATAGGGAGATATACACTAAACAAAATAATTTATCTCTGAGATATGAGATCCAGTGTCAGAAGAAGGATAATTTGGAGATAGCGAGGTTCCTGTTCGCTGATAAAAGTCAATTAAAACAAAATCATAAAATCACAGGTTGAGAAGTTTAAAGTGAAAAGGGACATTCAAGATAAATTAATGCAATGTTCTCATTTTATAGAATAGCAAATTGAAATACAAAGATGTGAAATGACTTGCTCAAAGCCAGAATCATAACTGATAAAGTCATATTGATCTCCATGATTGTCTCAGAAAACAGGGATAAGCCAAGCTGGGCAAGACAGTCTAATAATTAGATTTTTAGGAGCTCATTATTCAGCCCTTCCCTTGATCATCTCAAGACATCTTTATTGGTGATAGCTAATTAAGAGGTGGTCCATCAACCCATTGACCCCTCACCACACCTACATCATCAGAAACATGTACTCAGAAAAAGAACACTTGTCTCCTTTAATTATAAGCAAATTATTTTTAAAAGGATTGAGAATGAGAATTCTCAAATATATTTGCCTAGATCAGCAACCTTTCATCCATATGTATCACCCTGATCTCTTTTAAGTGTGGCCAAGACAGAAGTACACAGAATTAGCTGCATAGGGTGTCAGATAGAGAACTAAACTCATAATAAGGAAGACCAGGATTCAAGTTCTGCCTCAGATCTTTTGCAGTTGTTTAACCCAAAAAATATCACTTAATTTCTCAGTGGCCCATGAAATACTCTGGACTTCAACAGTTAGGACAGTTTCAAATCTGTTATGGTTTTCCAGAGAGACTTTTGTGAGAAACTGCATTGATAAAATCACACAGTTGAGCAAAAAGAATAAATAAATTATAAGTACTGTAAACTGTAATCAAAAGAATAAAGTTCATTCACAAAAAAATTGTATATTATGATAAACACAAAAGGGGAAGGAACATCACAATATAAGACATAAATAGACATTTAACATAGATGAACAATTAAAACAACCAAGAAGCAAGGAAAGAGAACAAAGTTAGTATTCCTAAAGAAAAATATTCTTCAACAACAACAAAATGGTTTGAATCTCAGGAAAGTCAGAATTAATAGGTTTTTTTTAATATAGCATTTCATTAATTAGTTTTAATATTGAAATTGGCAAAAAAGTTAATACAAATTTTACTCCCTCTAGGCAACATAAAAACAAATGGAAGAAAATGATGAAAAAATTAAATTAATTCTAATAAAATTCAATGTGAATTCTCATACAAAAGTTAACAGAATGGCTCAGGAAGCAAAAGTTAGCAATGCATTGTTTTTAGTAAGTACATTTAAGGGAAAAAGGAATCATTAAATTAAAATATGTCTTATAACAAGTTAAAAAAATAGGAGTGACAATGATGGTATCTGATAAAGTAGAATTCATACTAGAAAATATTTAATGAATCACATGTGGACAATATATGGTAAAAGGTAAAATGAACAAATATGCAACAATTCTTCACTTAGATAAGCCAAATAACATAATAATTAAAAGAATGACTGAGTATAATCATAGAAAAATAGACATAATGTTATTATAGTAAAAGATTTTAGCAATCATTGATATATTTTAACACCAATAAGAATGATTAATGATATAGAATAGATCATAACTGTTTATTTAATATTAGGATTGAAAGTTTAATAGAGAGAACTGAGTCAGAGAAGCAGGAATTATTTTTTTAAGTGTTTACATAGGTTCTCTCTCAATTGGTCAGATATTAGGTTATTTAAAATTTCTCAATAAATTCCAAAAGGCAGCAATTATACAGGATAAAATTTCATATCATAATGCTATAAAATGAAATTTATTTACAATAATGGGCAAAAATTAAATGACTTAAACACTGAAAAATAATATTATTGATTGGATTAGAGAAGTTGATGGAAAAACTATAATTCAATATTTAAAATACAATTTAATGGAAAGGAAGTATGTTTTTTAAAGTGCTTAAAAGCTAGACAACTCTGCTATTAATGAGTCTGAATTCTAATTAGGGGAGATAATGTATACACATTATGTATACACATACACAGAATACATAGCCAAGACAATGCTATGTGTTTACCCAGAAGAGACAACATAGTGTTATATATAGAAAGATAGCTTTACAGTCAAGAATTCAGTCCAAGTGAGGCTTCTGACCTAGTGCTTGGACTATCCTAGCAATGGGTTTTAATTCCTTAGTGATCCAGTAATATGAAAAATTTTGAGACCTGATGATCCAACCTCTTAACAGAAGGACTATCGTTGATTAGTCTCCAGTGATTCTCATAGTCAGAGACCTGGAGGGAAGAGTATTTTGTTTGAAAGGGAAGAATTTGGTGGAATTAATAGAAGGAATGCTGGGGAATGGTGGACTAACTCTCACACCACCCTAATCAGCTCCATCCTCTGATGTTCCCTGGTGGATTCTGAGTACTGGAAAAAGGACTGGACATTCGTCTGGTCCAACATGTAGTAATAGGCATATATTTCCAAATTTATGACATAAAGTAATCAGATTTCATAGAGGTAAATATACATTGCTCAGTTTCTATATTTATAAATAAGAAAATAATAGTAATGAAAAAATAGTAAATCAAGGAATTGTTTTTTTTTAAAGATAAATATATCTGCTCCATTAGATAACTCTAGAGGAAGATAGATAGATATGTACATAGATGGAGAGACAAAATCAGCAAAATTACCAATGATAAATAAGATATCATGACAAATACAAAAGAAATTAAATAATATAAAGAATTATTACAATAATATGCCATCTAGCATAGATGATCAAATAATAAGAGTATAAAACTAATAATTAAATAGAAAAAAAACTTAGAGAAAGAGACAAAGAGAAATTAAAGAAATAGGCAATTTTAATTTTAAGAAATTGAAGAGACTTCTGGATAAACATGGTGGCAGTCTAGATGCAGAACTATTCTTTTCCTCACCATCTACCAATATAGACTACCTCAAAAAGCCAAAAAAAACAAATTCATATGAATGAAGGGACTTTAGAGTAGGGCTCAGCATTGAAGGTATGTGGGATTTGGACATTCCCACACTATAAGGGGGTGAAAAATCTTCCACAAAAATTCCAGATGATCAACCCTCTCCCACCCCACCTATGGAATCAGAGCCAGCCTGTGCTAGAATCAGTGAATGAGTGAGGGGGCACCTTTAGATCCTTGGCAGCTGAC
Organism: Monodelphis domestica; assembly: GCF_027887165.1. Lineage (NCBI taxonomy): Eukaryota > Metazoa > Chordata > Mammalia > Didelphimorphia > Didelphidae > Monodelphis > Monodelphis domestica. The sequence continues at coordinate 248,507,772 of NC_077233.1, forward strand.
TAAGACAACCAAAGACCTACCTGTGAGAGCAGCTAGACCTGAAACCTCATCAGGCTGAAGAGCGCAGACCTTGCGCAGACCTGCGGGAAGATAGCACAGAGGATGGCAGCAAATAGTAGAAGCTGCAGAGATTTGAGAGGTGGCCTCAGGCAAAAACCTGGCTCCTTAGCTCCATATATAGAAAGCCTGGCCTCCTCACTCAGATTTCTGACTGGAAAGGGAAGGAAAAACCAACATAGTGATGGCAAAGAGTGCCCAGGAACAACAACTTCCCAATACCAAGAAAAAAAAAGAAGACATTGACACTGGATAATTTTTATGGAGGAAAAAAACCAGACTACAGAGGAAATAGCAGAAGAGGAAATACAAATAAATGCACCAAAATCTTCCCCCAAAATGAAAATTGTCCACCAGCCCTTGAAGAATTTAAATTGGAGTTTATCAAAAAGATGGAAGCCTTCTGGCAAAAAAAAAAGTGGGGAATAATTCAAAAAGAAAATAACAGTTTAAAGGACAAGAATGACCAATTGGATAAAAAGTTGGAAACCATGAAAAGCAGGATAGACCAAACCAAAAAGGAAAATCAAAAGATCATAGTGGAAAACCAGTCTTTAAAGACCAGAATTAGGAAATTGGAAGTCAATGATCTTGCAAAACAGCAAGAATTAATAAAGTGAAGTTAAAAGACTGACAAAATAGAATAAAACATCAAATATCTCACTGACAAGACAATAGATCACAAAGAGACAATTTGAGAATCATTGGTCTACCTGAAAAGCCAGAAATAAACAGAAATCTTGATATTACACTATAAGAAATTATCCAAGAAAACTGCCCTGATGTTTTTGAACAAGGGGACAAAATAGACACTGAAAGAGTCAATAGATCACCGTCTACATTAAATCCTCAAAAGACAACTCCCAGGAATGTAATTGCCAAATTCAAGAGCTTCCAAGATAAGGAAAAATTTTTACAAGAAACCAAAAAAGAGACAATTCAGATATCAAGTAGCACCAATTAGGATTACCCAAGATCTGGCAGCATCCACACTAAAGGACCTCAAAACTTGAAATATGATATTCGGAATGGCAAAAGAACTGGATCTTCAACCAAATATCACCTACCCATCAAAACTGACTATCTACTTCCAGTGGAAAGTATGGGAATTCAACAAAGTCGAGGATTTCCAAGTATATGTAAAGAAAAGACCAGAACTAAATGGAAAGTTTGATATCTGTTAAATTTAATTGTGGTTGGACTATTAATATATATGTGTGGTCACCATGGATTTAATTTCTGAATCCCAAAAATGAATTTTAAAGTAAATGGAATTTATAGTAGTTTATTTACAATATTTACAATAGAAAGAAGATATTAAGGAATGAGAGAGTGAGGAAAAAAAAAACCTCTGGCTTCTGATTTCAGTTAAAATTCCTAAGCTCCAGCCAGGGGAAGAGAGTCTCAAAAAGATGGGACTTACCTGGAGGCTTCACACCTCCAGATAGGCAGTGTCACTAAGTCAGCTTTTCACTCACCAATGGTGGCAGTCCAAAAGAAATATGATTATCTATATTCTGGTCACTCCTCAAGGGTCTGGCTTCCAGTTGGTCCTCCGAGTCAGTGCCCGAATAAAAGAACAAATGATCCCCTTCTGCCTTTTGGTCATCTTTTTAAACATCTTTTACTCTTGTGTCACCTCCCTTAATTTTCACATTTACTAATCACAACAGTCACTTTTCTCCAGGACTACCATTCATTAGTTTTCTGATTCTTTGGTTAGATTTTCTCCAGGACTGCCTACTCATTAGTTCTCAACTTTTCTGGTTACATTATATATTTTTGGGTAACATCTTTTTTGTAAGTTCACCTTTTGTAGTTACTTAACACAACTTTGTGGTTAATTCACTTTTTGTAGTTACTGTTAAGTACCTTTTTGTAGTTAAAATATAAAAATAGATTGTAGCTTACAATTCTAGCTTCACTATAAAGGAAGAGCTAAGTACCTTCATTATTACAATCAGGAGATTACAATTTTGTCTTCACAATAAAGAAAGAGCTAAATATCTTCATTGTTACAATCAAGAGATAGCTAAATCCCATCTTCACATATCCAAACACAAAAATAAAAAGAAACATGAAAAGATGAATAAAAAAGAGGGGAAAGTGAAAACTGTTTTTTTTTAATTTAAACTTTCAAAATTTTCTTCTTTAAGGGCTTCAATAAGATTAAATTGTTTATATTAATATGTGGGGGAAATGTTATTTGTAACTCTCAAAAATTATATTCACTATTAGAGTAATTAGATTGGGGTAATAAGTAGTATAAGATGATATTCAATAAAAGAAAGAAAAAGGGAGAGGAGAATGGAAGATGGCACCAAAACAACTTGAAGAAATGAGATAAATAGGATAAACTATATCACACAAAGAGGCACATGGGAAGGGGAGGGGAAGAATACTCTTATAAGAAGGAGAGGAAGAGAATGCTAATAGGTAATACTTAAACCATACTCTCAGTGAAAGCAATTCTGAGAGGGATGAGCATCTAGATCCTTTGGGGTATTGATTTCTATCTTACCCTACAGGGAAAGTGAGAAAGGAAAACTAATTGGGGGTTGGGATGAGGAGTAAAAAAGGGAGGGAAAGAGAGGGGTGGAGGGAACTTAACAGACAATAAAAAAATAATAAGAATGGAATAAAAAGGGAGGGCCCAGAAAGGGAAGCATATTAAGGATAGGGATTAGGGAGATTGATTAAAAGCAAACCACTTGTTTAAAAGGATATAGGAAAAGAAGAAATGACAGGACTAGGAGGGGATATCAAAATTTTGGGGAATACACAAGTAGCAATCATAACTTTGAATGTGAATGGGATAAACTCACCCATAAAACAAAAAACAAAATAGCAGAGTAGATTAGAAACCAAAATCCTACCATATGTTGTCTACAAGAAACACACCTGAGGCAGGTAGATACTCGCAAGTTTAGAATTAGAGGTTGGAGCAAATTCTATTGCGCTTGAACTGAGAAAAAGAAGGCAGGAGTTGCAAACATGATATCTGACAAAACCAAAGTAAAAATAGATCTGATTAAAAGAGATAGAGATGGTAATTATATCCTAATAAAAGGCAGTATAGACAACAAGGAAATATCAGTAGTCAACATATATGCACTAAATGGTATGGCATCCAAATTTCTAAAGGAGAAACTAGTAGAATTGAAGGAGGAAATAGATAGTAAAACTATTCTAGTGGGAGATCTGAACTTTCCACTATCAAATCTAGATAAATAAAATAAAAATATAAATCAGAAAGTGTTAAGAGATGTGAATGAAATCTTAGAAAAATTAGAGTTAAAAGCTATAGGGAGAAAAAAGAAATAGGGAAAAAAAGAAATACACCATTTTCAGATATCCTCATATCCTCACAAAGATTGACCATGAACTAGGTCATAAAAACATGGTAAACAAGTGGAAAAGAACAGAAATAATAAATTCAAACTTTTTAGATCATAATGCAATAAAAATATTAAATACTAATGGTACATGTGGAGGAAAATAAAAAACTAATTGGAAATTAAATAATATGAAACTACAAAATCAGTTAGTTAAAGAAAAATCATAGAAACAATAATTTCATTGAAGAAAATGACAATAATGAGGCATCCTTTCTAAATCTATGGGATGCAGTCAAAGCAGTACTCAGGGAGAAATTTATATCCTTGAGTTCACATATTAAAAAATAAGGGAAGGCAGAGGTCAATGAATTGGACATGCAAATCAAAAAAACTTGAAAGTGAAAACATTAAAAATCTCCAGATGAAAACTAAATTACATACCCTAAAATCTAAAGGAGAAATTAATAATATTGAAGGCGAAAGAACTATTGAATTAATAAATAAGACTAGAATTTAGTATTTTGAAAAAACAAATAAAATAGACAAAGTATTGGTCAATCTAATTTAAAAAAGGAAAGAAGAAAACCAAATTAACCATATCATAGATGAAAAGGGAGACCTCACCTCTAATGAAGAGGAAATTAAGGCAATCATTAAAAACTATTTTTCACAACTATATGGTAAAACATATGACAATTTAGGTGATATTGATGAACACTTACAAAAACATAAATTGCATAGATTAACAGAAGAAAAAATAGAATTCATAAATAATCCCGTGTCAGAAAAAGAAATTGAACAAGCCATCAAAGAACTCCCCAAGAAACAATCTCCAGGGCCTGACGGATTTGCAATTCTATCAAACTTTCAAAGAACAACTAATCCCAATATTATACAAACTATTTGACAGAATAAGCAAAGGAGTTCTACCAAATTCATTTTATGACACAAATATGGTACTGATTACAAAGCCAGGCAGGACAAAAACAGAGAAATAAAACCAGACACCAATCTCCTTAATGAATATATATATGCAAAAATCTTAAATAGAATACTAGCAAAAAGACTCCAGCAAGTCATCACAAGGGTTGTTCATTATGATCAGGTAGGATTTATACCAAGAAGGCAAACATGGTTCAATATCAGGAAAACCATCCACATATTTGACCATATCAACAAGCAAACCAACAAAAACCACATGATTATCTCAATAGATGCAGAAAAAACCTTTGACAAAAACAAAATTCATTCCTTTTTGAAAACACTAGAAAGCATGGAAATGGAAGGGCCTTTCCTAAAATTAATAAACCTTATATATCTAAAAGTATCAGCAAATATCGTCTGCAATGGGAATAAAGTAGATGCATTCCCAATGAAATCAGGAGTGAACCAAGGATACTTATTATCACCTCTATTCTATTATTTAACATTGTACTAGAAACACTAGCAGTAGCAATTAGAGAAGAAAAAGAAATTGAAGGTGTTAAAATAGGCAATGAGGAGACCATGCTATCACTTTTTGAAGATGATATGATGGTCTACTTAAAGAATCTTAGAGAATCAAATAAAAAGCTAATGGAAATAATCAACAACTTTAGAAAAGTTGTAGGATACAAAATAAACCGACATAATTAATCAGTAGTTTTATATATCTCCAATACATCTCAGCAGCAAGAATTAGAAGGAGAAATTACATTTAAAATCACCCTAGACAATAAAAATACTTAGGATTCTATTTGCCCAGACAAACACAGGAACTGTATGAACACAACTACAAAACACTTTCCATGCAATTAAAACTAGATTTAAATAGTTGAGAAAACATTAACTGCTCATGGATAGGACAAGCTAACATATTAAAAATGATAATCCTACCCAAAGTTATTTAATTATTTTGTGCCATACCCATCAAACTACCAAAAAACTTTTTTACTGAATTAGAAAAAAAAAAGTTCATCTGGATGAACAAAAGATCAAGGATATCTAGGGAAATAATGAAGAAAAATGCGAAGGAATGAGGCCTAGCAGTACTAGATCTCAAACTATACTATAAAGCAGTGGTCATAAAAACCATATGGTATTGGCCCTCTTAGCCAGAAAGGAGGATCAATGGAATAGACTTGGGGTAAGTGACTTCAGTAAGACAGTCTATGATAAGACCAAAGAAACCAGCTTTTGGGACAAAAATTCACTATTTGCTAAAAAAAAAACTGCTGGGAAAATTGGAAGACAGCAGTATGGGAGAAATTAGGTTTGGATCAACATCTCATACCCTACACCAAGATAAAATCAGAATGGGTGAATGACTTGAATATAAAGAAGGAAACTATAAGTAAATTAGGTGAACACAGAATAGTATACTTGTCAGGTCTTTTGGAAAGGAAAGATTCTAAGACCAAGCAAGAGTTAGAAAAAATTACAAAATGCAAAATAAATAATTTTGATTACATTTTAAAAGTTTTTGTACAAACAAAATCAATGCAACCAGAATTAAAAGGGAAGCAACAAATTGGGGGAAAATCTTCATAACAAAAAATCTCTGACAAAAGTCTAATTATTCAAATTTATGAAGAGCTAAATCAATTGTACAAAAAATCAAGCCATTCCCCAATTGATAAATGGGTTAGGTATAAGAATAGGCAATTTTCAGATAAAGAAATCAAAACTATTAATAAGCACATGAAATAGTGTTCTAAATCTCTTATAAGCAGAGAAATGCAAACCAAAACAACTATGAGGTACCACCTCATATCCAGCAGATTGGCTAACATAACAGTAAAGGAAAGTAATGTATGCTGGAGGGGATGTGGCAAAATTGGGACATTAATGCATTGTTGGTGGAGCTGTGAATTGATCCAGCTATTCTTCAGGGCAATTTAGAACTATGTTCAAAGGATACTAAAAGTCTGTCTGCTCTTTGATCCAGGAATGGCACTTCTGGGGTTATACTCCAAAGAGATAATAAGGAAAAAGACATGTACAAGAATATTCATAGCTGTGCTCTTTGGGTTCTGGTGGCAAAAAAAAAAACAAAAAACAAAATTTGAAAATGAGGGGATGCCCTTCAATTTGAAAATGGCTAAACAAATTGTGGTATATATTGGTGATGGAATACTATTGTGCTCAAAGGAATAATGAACTGGAGGAATTCCATGTGAACTGGAAAGATCTCCAGGAACTGATGCAGAGTGAAAGGAATAGAACCAGGAGAACATTGTTCACAGAGACTGATACACTGTGGTAAAATCAAATGTAATGGATTTCTCTAGTAGTAGCAATGCAATAATCCAGAACAAGTAAGAGGGATTTATGAGAAAGAATGCTATCCACGTTCAGAGAAAAAACTGTGGGAACAGAAACATACAACTGCTTGATCACGTGTGTTAATGGGTTTTTGATTGCGGAAATAGACTCTAAATGATCACCAGACCTGTAAACATAACAATATGGAAATGGGCTTTGATCAAGGATACATGTAAAACCCAGTAGAATTGTTCATTAGATAAGGGAGGGGGTTTTGGGGTGGGGAGGGAAAGAACATGACTCTTGTAACCAAGGAAAAATATTCTAAATTGACTCAATAAAATAAAAAAAAAATTGAAGACACAGTTTTTAAAATCATACAAAAATGGGTCCAGTTTGACAGGTTTTTGAATTTTTTTAAATCTTCTGTTAGTTTGCTAATAAATATCCGTTACTTCCTTTCACTAAGTGCTAGGCATTGTGTCAAGTACTAGGGAAACAAAAAAAGTCAAAAGACAGTCCTTGGCCTCAAAAAGCTCACTTCTAAGTGGGGAGACAATAATAAAACTAATATATACAGCCCAGATACAAGATAAAAAGGAAATAACAAAAGGGAATATACTATATCTAAGAATGAAAAGATTTCCTGTAAAAGATAGGATTTTAGTAGGGACCTGAAGGAAGTCCAAGAAGCAAAGAGGCAGAGATGAGGAAGTAGTGTAACAATTTCATTACTATCTAGTAAAAAAAATATTATATTTCATGAAGCTTATTAAGGATTATTAGAAATCAAGGAATTAAGTAGATACAAAATAAAACCATGTGCCCATGGCTGATTAGCCAATTCAGCTTAGCTTACTTGCTACATCATTGCAATGGAAAGGAAGAGAGAGAGAGGGAGGAATTACTGCCAGTTAAATGCCAATTGTGATCTCACCAACCTGGAGACTTATATGAGGTTATAGGGGATTCTGGGAAACACCAAGGACTTCTGGGGATTGAAGTCTTGGGTTCAAAATCTCCATTTATACATTCTCCCTGTGATCCTATTGGGAAACTAGTGTCCCCAAAAGGATCATGGAAACATAATCAACTTAAAAGATTGCAATAATTTGTGGATAAGAGGAAAAGAGAACAAAACCAATGATTACTAGGTGCATTGACAAAAAGCCAGTTAGGGACCAGTTCCTTTTGGCATAAGAGTATACATACAAAAAAAATGCATTCAAACCCACACAGTTCAAATCACCACATCCCAAAGTTTACTCTGGATCTTCTTGTATAGCTTGTGGCCTGTGGAGGCATCTTTATGATGTCTTCTCCAAACTTTCTGGATTTGGAGAGGTAGCATGTTTCTTATCCTAAAATTGTTCTCAAAAGGAATTTAAATTTTTCAGTTTAAAATAATAATATTTTATACATACCCCCCTGAAGAGGGTAATTGAAAAACACAGGGATAATTTAGGGATGCATGACTGAGTTATGAGGTATATGAATCAATTGGAAGAGAAGTCAAGGACATCAAAAAATCCAAATAAAAAAGATAATTTCTGGATGAAATGTAGATTATCAAAGTCTTATGTGTAAAAATCCCAAGTAAAGAAAAAATAAATCTATAACAGGTCCTTGAATCAGGGCCCAATTAAAATGATATAAATATATTTACCCAATCAGTAGCCAGGACTACAGAAATTTGCCACATCATGAAAGACAGAAAAGGTACTAGATTATAGGAGTCAGGTACGAGCCAAATTTGAGATAATTGGTAGAATGTGGAACAAGGAAGACCTGCTTTTAACACATGTTAAACAGCCAGAACCTCAAACCCCAAACATGTTCAAGTCCTCTTGTCCTGGCTCAAAATTACATCAATCCCACCAGGATTGGTTGGCCTCTTTGACCTTGTGCTGGATTGGCACTATGAATTTTAGCTTTGTGCTTCTTTGGCACTGTGCAATGACTCTTTTTGTATTCTCTTGTCCTGCAATTAGACAGAATCATTAATCAAAGTCCCATAATTTTTTAAACAATCAATGGCATCATTTTTATAGTCTCAAGATTTGGGGACATGCATTGACATTATAGCAAATATATTTTAAACTTATATTATGGCTAAATCAAAAAAAGTTAAAGAAAATTTTAATACTGGTGACACATGCTTCAAATATAAAAAGGAGAGAAAAATAAAACTGAAATAGTATATTGCACATGCAAGAAAAATATAATAATAAAAGTTTTAAAATTCAAAAATATAGCTTATAATCATTGACACACTATGTCAGCTAAGGAAATATAGAATACAAGGTTTCTCACCAAAAATGAGATCTATTTCCTCTTCGTATCTGGCCATAATCCACTGTGAGTGCAAGCAAATGAATTTCACAAGGTACAGTAGAGCATTCCCATAAATGGGGGGCAGTCAAAGAAAATATCCGTAGTTGAGACATGGAGACGATTGTTTATGGAACATCAAGGAGGCTGTCTTTAGATCAAAACATGGTAGAGGGAAAGATTAGCAAAAATGGAAAGGTAGAAGAGGAGGTGATTTAAGAAGGACTTTAGATGTCCAACAAAAGAATTTATATTTGATTCTTGAAATAATAGACAGACATTGGAATAACATGTTTAGATTTTTATTTTGAGACAAATCACCTTCATGGCTAACTAGAGAAAGTATTGGAGTGGGCTTTAGGTAAGCAGACCCACCAACACAATACTGCAAGAGACCTGATGAGAGATTATGAGGGTTTATCTTGACCAGGGTGGTGGTAATTGTTGTTTGTCCTTCATTTTCAAAGAACACCAGTTATATATAGGATGGTGTCTGGATTCATACTGAATTGGATTTGTGATGCAGAGTTGCATAAACTTGTCACCCTCACTCTTTATTTTTCCAGTCATTGAAATCCAGTGGCAAGACACAAGTCAAGAAAACTAGTCATTTTTGGGGATGCAGTGAATGATCTTGATATCTTTGATGTCTCAACAAGGCAAACAAATGCCTCACAGTGTCTGCTTCAGCAGCTTTCATGGCTTTTAGAATAAATTGTTCTCAACTACTCATATCCCCAGGGGAAGTCTTCACATGCTTGAGGCAAACATTTATCTAACTCATCAATGGGTTTGAGACCAGTTTCTCAAACTGGTTTAGACTGCCTGTCCAGATGGTTTACCAGGGTATGATTGCAAAGGTCATAGTATAGATAAAGAATAGGACTTTGTAAAGGAAGGATAAGGAGACCTGGGAAGTCAATAGATTATGGTAAAATAAGGACACTTGGGAATTATTCATCATGGAAATGAGGCATTTGTGGGTGATAACAAGATGAAGAGCATAATCAAATTTGTGTGAATTAAAGAAACTGAGGCAAACAGGGTTATACAACTTGCCAAAGGTCACTCAGCTAGTCTGAAGCTAGATTTAATTCAGAAAGATGATTCTTCCCAACTCCTGACCTGGAACTCTATCCACTGTATCACTTAGAATTAGCTCTAGTTATTCAAAAGACTATCTACCATAATTTTTTTTCTTAATCTTTTCTGCTATTTTGTTCCAGGTATTATGCCTCCATTGCCCAAAGCATGTGGTGAGACACATTACAATAAGAAGCAAGTCTAGGACACTATCCCACAAACCCTCAAGGTACCTTGGAAAATTCAAGGAGATATGTGGCAGACTGGCTTTTGGAGAGCAAGCTAGATTGTACAGTGGATAGAATGCATGTTTATGGAAACTATTCTGTACATTTCATGAAGCAATTGCTATTGTAGGAGGTATGACTCTAGTGGGACAGAGAAAACTTGAGTTAACCCCCCACACTAACATTCATGGCTGTTGAGAGCTAGATCAGTCAATTTGAATTAACTTTATCCCCAGATATATTTACAGAAATTCATTGTAGCCTAGTAAGGCAAGGAATGTATACAGAATATTCTATAGCTAGATCAAGGAAGCTTCTGAGAAATCACACAATGTCCTTGAAGCTTGTTTTTGCCTGAGTTACCCAGTGTGTTTTCTATAAAATATTTATTTTCTTTAATTCCTTGGGCTCTGAGAAATTCTTTATATATGATATATAACTGCTACTGGGATAGATGTTCTGCAGATGTTATTGGCCTCTTTGGGCTCTTATGGATTTTTAAGTGAGTTCACCTCCTTACTAGCAGTCATATAGCTTTTTAAAAAATGCAGTCTATTTATTGGTCACACAGGCATATTTAAGATTCTCAGAGATCAGAAACTATCCCTGCCTACAGTCTTATCTTACCATCTGTATTAAATCCAGGAATTTACCAGGTGACAGTTGACCCAATATCTTGGTCTGTTTCTTGTTTTACAGTTCAATGAGTAGTTTTTGTCAAGTAGTCAGTTAGAAAATAAACATTTATTATGTGCCTAATATGTCCTGTGCTAAATTCTGGAGATACCAAAAAAAAAGTATAAAGTAGTCCCTGCTCTCAAGATGGTCACAGTCTGATGGGTGGTGGGAGTGTAACTTTCAAATAACTAAGGAAGAATTAGCTATAGATGGGATAAATTTGAAATCATTAAAAGAAAGGAATGGAATCAGGAACAACTTCCTGTAGAAGGTGGAATTTTAGCTAAGTGAAAATCCTTTGGTTTGTGGCATACAGACCTATTAGATTCTAATACTACGAACTCTTGGATAAAACTATTATTTAGCAGTTCCCATTAACATCAGCTGAACCAGCATATTAACACTAATAAAATTATTGTCTTTTTCAAACTCCCTGGTAAGCCACCAGGGTAGCTATATATTTGCACTAACAGCAGTATCTTAAGGACCTCTCAGGTTACTGTAGTTCTAAATGCATTTGAAAACTTTCTTTTTATTCTTTCTTGGTTGGTAGAGGCAGAAATAGAGTTGGGATTGGATTCAAGAAGGCTTGAATTCAAACCCTGCCTCTGACTCTCACTAGCTGTGTAATTCTGGGAAAAAAAACTGATTAATTTGCTTCTCTCTTTATTCTTCTGTAAAATGAAAATAATAAAGTCTTAGGTTTGTTGGTCTAATAATAGAATATGATAATATTCACAAAGTACTTCACAAACCTTGAAGTGTTATACACATATTAAATATTGTTTTTATTAAGCAATTGAGCAGTTCTCTGCCAGAAAAAATGTTTAATTTGATACCTGAAGTTTTCATAGACACTACTGGATTTTGTCCACAAAGGCAAATAGGAAAAAAAAATTTAGAGGTCTCAACATTGGAAATGACAAGGTCAAAATATAATTAATTGTTTGCAGATGACTTAATAGTGTAGAAAATCCAACTACCTCAACCAAGAAATTTAACTAAGATGATTAATAAATTGAGCAGTCATGGAATATAAATAAGATTAACTTACCAAAAAAGCATTCACATTCTAATCTTCTGACAATAAAAATCATGAAACACTGTAAAAACACAATTTATAATGACAATGAGAATCATCAAAATTTTTGGAAATTAACATACCAAAAAAGAAAGCTTGAAGAAAAAAGTTATACAATAATTATAACTATATGAGGAAAGCTATAAATGTATCATAAAATGAAAGAGGATATTTGCAAATCCTTAAGCATTACATAAGTATATATTAGAAATAACAGTAGTAAAAGTAGCAGTAGTCCAAGTAATAGTAATAATATTAAAAAGTATAATCAATGTTAATAAATTATTGATATTTTATATATATATGTGACAATATCCTTAACATTAATTTATATATCTTACATATCCACAATTAAAATATTTAGGGATTTCTTCATAAAGTTGGATAAAACAATGGGAAAATTCACATAAAAATAATTGGCAAGTATTTTAAGGGGAATACTAAAAATTAAAAGTTGATTAAGGTTGTCTTTGGTTTACTGGACCTTAAAATAAATTGCTATACAATTCTCAAAAAATAAAATCTTGCATTAGGTTAAAAAAAGAAATTAATAGCATGTAATGTGGATAGAAGAAACCCAATCAAATGTATATAGAATTTAAAAACCAGGAAAAGCATTTGTCAAATATAATTGAGAATGTAGTTAGAAATTCAGTGGGGAATATATTTCAATCCAAATATCATTATATATCATAGAATTTAAGTTACAAATATTCTGAAAAAACAAAACTTATCAATGCAATATTTTAACTATTTTCCAATGCTCTTTAAATGCAAATCAGCATTTCTTCAGTAGTTTATAATCTTAATGAGTCACCTGTGTCTTTTCAACATAGGGACTGAGAAGTTAAATAACTTTCCTAGGGTTACATAAACAGAATGTGATGAAGGTAGGACTCTAGCTCAGGCTGTCCTGATTATGAGACCAGCTTTCTATATTCACTAAGCAATTCACTGACTCTTTAAAGATAGATAAATATTTTAAAAATAACTATAAAAGGATGAAAGAAAATGGAATAATGCAATTATCTCAATTGTTGAGGTACAAAGACTTTTCCATTGAATAAAAATAATTAATCATTATAGACAAAACACATGCTTCTCTCTATTAAATTTTTCTAACAAATACATATTAATAATTATCAAACATAAAGATGACAGGTTAAGGGAATCTTTAAAGCAAATATAATATAAAACTCTACAACTAAATTCTATGACTTTGTCTTCTTTATTTCTCACTCTCTATCTTCTGACTGCTGGGCAGACTATCCCAATGCTAGGCCATAGGGTTCCTTTAAACTAATGTCTTTTGGGGATATATGGTGTTCCTGACATGAGTAACCTCTAGGGGGAAAAAGATCCTCCCAATTTGATATCCAAGCTTATTTCCCTCAGGTCACATGGTTATATATTTTTTTCTTCATTCTACTCTGAATCTTTCCCTTTTTTCTTCCAATAACTGGGTAGAATAGAGATGTAAGGCTTCCTTTGGGATCGGATATGGAGCATTACTGTAGCTCTGTTGGTTGAGTGGTATAAAGGAAAGAATATTGGCATATCCCAGAGTAAGGGGACCTGGATTCAATTTTTGCCTCTGATATTTACTATTTGTGTGACCTGCGGGATTGGACTTGATACTGTCTGAGATGTCTTCCAGTTCCAGTGTTAATACTTCCAGTTGTGACCTTGTGAACCTCTGGGGAGTAGGACTGGTTTGAACAAGTTTTCTTTTCTCCCTTTCTTTGATTTGAGACAGTCATCCTTACCGGCAGATCTTTAGTCCTTGTGATTTCTTCTCCTTATATTTACATGACTAGGAAGAATTAGAATCTGGAGTAGATGGAAAACAGGCATTTTAAGGCAGAATCTCTAGTGAGGAGTGGTATGCTGGAGGACCCTAAAGAGATCCAGTTGTTTCATTTTGAAAGTTTACACCTCAAATATTGGCAAATGGTACAAAATCATGGCTTTATTTATTATTTTGTTGATGATCTAGATTTAATAAAATGATAAGAAAATGCCAATAACTGAAATTAAACTTAAAACATGTATACATTTTAAAGCATGTAGGAAAAGAGGAGGTACTGCTTGACAGAAGAAAATACATATGTATATGCTTATATTTAACTATGTCTTTCATGTTTCTATTTTTAATTATGATATAGAACAAAGATTTTTTTATTATATAGACAGATTTTTTTAACCTGATGGGCCATGGAGAAACTTAAGGGAATCTTGCATCTTGAATGGGAAAAAAAACTCAATTATTTGTTTTCAATGAGATGTACCTAAAATTTAGCACTTTATAAATTATAGATATAATTATCAATAGCCTTAACAAAGTCTATTTCTTTTTTTTTTAATTTTAAACATTATTTTATTTGGTCATTTCCAAACATTATTCAATGGAAACAAAGACCATTTTCTTTTCCTCCTCGCACCCCCTCCCACCACCTTTCCTTCTCCCATAGATGATGCACGATTCCACTGGTTATCACATGTGTTCTTGACAGGAACCCATTTCCATGTTGTTGGTATTTGCATTAGAGTGTTCATTTAGAGTCTCTTCTCAGTCATATCCCCTCAACCCCTGTAGTCAAGCAGTTGCTTTTCATCGGTGTTTTTACTCCCACAGTTTATCCTCTGCTTGTGAATAATATTTTTTAGATCCCTGCAGATTGTTCAGGGACATTGCATTGACACTAATGGAGAAGTCCATTACATTGGATTGTGCCACAGTGTAACAGTCTCTGTGTACAATGTTTTCCTGGTTCTGCTCCTTTCGCTCTGCATCACTTCCTGGAGGTTGTTCCAGTCTCCGTGGAATTCCTCTACTTTATTATTCCATTTAGCACAATAGTATTCCATCACCAACATATACCACAATTTGTTCAGCCATTCATCAATTGATGGGCATCCCCTCGTTTTCCAATTTTTGGCCACCACAAAGAGTGCAGATATGAATACTCTTTTACAAGTCTTTTTCCTTATTATCTCTTTGGGGTACAAACCCAGCAGTGCTATGCCTGGATCAAAGGGCAGACAGTCTTTTATTGCCCTTTGGGCATAGTTCCAAATTGCCCTCCAGAATGGTTGGATCAATTCACAATTCCACCAGCAATGAATGTGTCCCTACTTTGCCACATCCCCTCCAGCATTCATTACTTTCCATAGCTGTCATGTTAGCCAATCTGCTAGGTTTGAGGTGATACCTCAGAGTTGTTTTGATTTGCATCTCTCTGATTATAAGAGATGTAGAACACTTTTTCATGTGCTTATTAATAGTTTTGATTTCATTGGCTGAGAACTGCCTGTTCATGTCCCTTGCCCATTTATCAATTAGAGAATGGCTTGATTTTTTATACAATTGATTTAGCTCTTTGTAAATTTGAGTAATTAAACCTTTGTCAGAGGTTTTTATGAAGATTGTTTCCCAATTTGTTGCTTCCCTTCTGATTTTAGTTACATTGGTTTTGTCTGTACCAAAACTTTTTAATTTGATGCATTCCAGATTATTTATTTTGCATTTTGTAACTCTTTTTAAGTCTTGCTTGGTTTTAAAATCTTTCCCTTCCCAAAGGTCTGACATGTATACTATTCTGTGTTCTCCTAATTTTCTTATAGTTTCCTTCTTTATGTTCAAGTCATTCACCCATTTTGAATTTATCTTGGTGAATGGTGTGAGGTGATGATCTAAACCTAATCTTTCCCACACTGTCCTCCAATTTTTGCAGCAGTTTTTATGAAAGAGTGGATTTTTGTCCCAAATGCTGGGATCTTTGGGTTTGTCATAGACTGTCTTGTTGAGGTCACTTACCTCGAGTCTATTCCACTGATCCTCCTTTCTGTCTCTTAGCCAGTACCAGATTGTTTTGGTGACCACTGCTTTATAATATAGTCTGAGATCTGGGACTGCAAGGCCCCCTTCCTTTGTATTTTTTTATTATTTCCCTGGATATCCTTGACCTTTTGTTCTTCCAAATGAACTTTGTTATGGTTTTTTCTAAATCAGTAAAAAAATTTTTGGAAGTTCCATGGGTATGGCACTAAATAGATAGATGAGTTTGGGTAGGATGGTCATTTTTATTATATTGGCTCGTCCTACCCATGAGCAGTTAATGTTTTTCCAGTTGTTCAAGTCTAGTTTTAGTTGTGTGGAAAGTGTTTTGTAGTTGTGTTCATATAGTTCCTGTGTTTGTCTCTGGAGGTAGATTCCTAAGTATTATATTTTGTCTAAGGTAATTTTGAATGGGATTTCTCTTTCTAGTTCTTGCTGATGAGTTGTGTTGGAATTATATAGAAATGCTGATGACTTATGTGGGTTTATTTGGTATCCTGCAACTTTGCTAAAGTTGTTGATTATTTCAATTAGCTTTTTGGTTGAATCTCTAGGATTCTTTAACTAGACCATCATGTCATCTGTAAAGAATGATAATTTGGTCTCCTCCTTGCCTATTTTAATGCCTTCAATTTCTTTTTTCTTCTCTAATTGCTACTGCTAGTGTTTCTGATACAATGTCAAATAATACAGGTGACAGTGGGTATCCTTGTTTCACTCCTGATCTTAATGGAAATGGATTTAGTTTATCCCCATTGCAGATGATATTAGTTGATGGTTTTAGATATATATTGTTTATTATTTTTAGGAATGGCCCTTCTCTTCCTATGCTTTCCAGTGTTTTAATAGGAATGGGTGTTGTATTTTGTCAAAGACTTTTTCTGCATCTATTGAAATAATCATGTGGTTCCTGTTGGTTTGCTTGTTGATGTGGTCAATTATGAGGATGGTTTTCCTAATATTGAACCAGCCCTGCATCCCTGGTATCATTCCTACTTGATCATGGTGAATGACTCTTCTGATCACTTGCTGGAGTCTTTTTGCTAGTATCCTAGTTAAGATTTTTGCATCTATATTCATTAGGGAGATTGGTCTGTAATTTTCTTTCTCTGTTTTTAGCCTGCCTGGCTTTGGAATTAGTACCGTGTTTGTGTCATAAAAGAAGTTTGGTAGAACTCCCTCTTTGCTTATTATGTCAAATAATTTGTATAGTATTGGAGTTAGCTGTTCTTTGAATGTTTGATAGAATTTACTGGTGAATCCATCAGGCCCTGGGGATTTTTTCTTAGGAAGTTCTTTGATGGCCTGTTGGATTTCTTTTTCTTATATGGGATTATTTAAGAAATCTATTTCTTCTTCTGTTAGTCTAGGCAATTTATATTTTTGTAAATATTCATCCATATCATCTAGATTGGTATATTTATTGCCATATAGTTGGGCAAAGTAGTTTTTAATGATTGCCTTAATTTCCTCTTCATTGGAGGTGAGGTCCCTCTTTTCATCCTTGATGCTTTTAATTTGCCTTTCTTCTTTCCTTTTTTAAATTAGGTTGACCAGTACTTTGTCTATCTTGTCTGTTTTTTTTCAAAGTACCAGCTTCTAGTCTTGTTTATTAGCTCAATAGTTCTATCACTTTTGATTTTATTAATTTCTCCCTTAATTTTTAGGATCTCTAGTTTGGTTTTCTTCTGGGGGTTTTTAATTTGTTTGTTCTCAAGTTTTTTGATTTTCATTTCCAATTCCTTGATCTCTGTCCTCCCTAGTTTGTTAATATATGCACTCAGGGATATGAATTTTCCTCTAAGTACTGATTTGGCTGCATCCCATAAGGTTTGAAAGGATGTTTCGCCATTGTCATTTTCATCAATGAAATTATTAATTGTTTCTATGATTTCTTCTCTAACTAAGCGATTTTGGAGTATCATATTATTTAATTTCCAATTAATTTTTGATTTGGCTCTCCATGTACCCTTACTGATCAATATTTTTATTGCCTTGTGATCTCAAAAGGCTGCATTTATTATTTCTGCTTTTCTGCATTTGAGTGCCATGTTTCTGTGACCTAGTGTATGATCTATTTTTGTGAATGTGCCATATCGTGCTGAAAAGAAAGTGTATTGCTTTTTGTCCCTATTTGTTTTTCTCCATATGTCTATTAACTCTAATTTTTCTAAGATTTCATTCACATCTGTTACCTCTTTCTTGCTTATTTTTTGGTTTGATTTATCTAAATTTGATAGTGGTTGGTTCAAGTCACCCACTAATATGGTTTTACTGTCTATTTCCTCCTTCAATTCCCCTAGTTTCTCTATTAAAATTTTGGATGCTATACCATTTGGTGCATACATGTTGATTAGTGACATTTCCTCATTGTCTATACTCCCTTTTAACAGAATATATTTAGCTTCCCTATCCCTTTTGATCAGGTCTATTTTTGCTTTGGCTTTGTCAGATATCATGATTGCAACTCCTACCTTCTGTCTATCAGTTGAGGCCCAAAAGGTCTTACTCCAACCTTTAATTCTAACCTTGTGAATGTCAACCCGCCTCATATGTGTTTCTTGAAGACAACATATGGTAAGGTTTTGGGTTCTAATCCAATCTGCTATTTGTCTACGTTTTATGGGTGAGTTCATCCCATTCACTTTCAAAGTTATGATTGTCATTTGTATATTTGCTGGCATTTTGATATCTTCCCCTAGTTCTGACCTTTCTTCTTTAGCTATTTCCTTTTGAACCAGTGATCTACTTTGGGTCAGTCCCCCTAGTCCCCTCCCTTGATATGCTTCCATTTCTAGCCCCTCCCTATTTTATGCTCCCTTCCCCTCCCCCCTCTCCTTCCCTCAATTTTTATACTCCCTCCCTCTCCCTCCTTAATTTTCCTTTCTTTCTTGCCCTGTTGGATAAGATAGAATTCAGGATCCCACTGGATCTAGATGTTCTTCCCTCTCAGATTTGATTTCACTGAGAGTAAGGTTTAAGTAATACAACTTCACACTCTCTTCCTCTCCTTCTCATATGAGAGTTCTTCCCCTCGCCTTCCCATGTGTATCTTTATATGGGAAAGATTATTCTAATAAGTTCCCCCCCCTATTTCTTGAAGTAAATCTTAGTATTATCAATGGTTCTCCCCCTCCCTTTTCCTTTCTTTGCCCCCACTTTCCCCAAATCTTCTTAATGCCCCAATCTTTCCCTATGAATGTTTCTTCTAACTACTCTTATGATGCATTCATTTTTGAGAGTTACACAAAACATTTTCCCCACATATTCATATATATAATTTGATGTAAATGTAGTCCTTATAGAAGAGAATTTGATTTAAAGAAAAAGATAAGATTTATCTCCTTTTCCCTTTCTTTCATATTTACCTTTTCATGTTTCTCTTGCTTTCTGTGCTTGGATATCAAAATTTCCACTAAGTTCTGGTCTTTTCTTAGCAAATGCTTGGAAATCTTCTATTTTGTTGAATGCCCATACTTTCCCCTGGAAGTATATAGTCAGTTTTGCTGGGTAGTTGATTCTTGGTTGTAGACCCAGCTCTCTTGCCTTTCTAAATATCGTGTTCTATGCTTTTAGGTCTCTTAGTGTGTTAGCCGCTAAGTCCTGTGTGATCCTTATGGGAGACCCCCTATATCTGAAGCTCCTCTTCTAGGCTTCTTGTAGGATTTTCTCCTTTTCTTGGAAGCTCTTGAATTTGGCAATTACATTCCTAGGGGTTGTCTTTTGGGATTTAGTATAGAGGGTGTTCTTTGCACCCTTTCTATTTCTATTTTGCCCCCTTGCTCCAGAACGTGTGGGCAATTTTCTTTTATAATCTCCTGTAGAATAACATCGAGGTTATTGTTTATCTCTGGTTTTTCTGGGAGACCGATAATTCAGAGGTTGTCTCTTCTTCTTCTGTTTTTTAAGTCTGTGACCTTTTCAGTGAGATATTTTATGTTTTCTTCTAATTCATTAATTTTTTGGGTTTGCTTTATTGATTATTGCTGTTTTATGATCTCACTTTCTTTGAGTTGCTTAATTCTGGTCATTAGGGACTGGTTTTGCTTTTCAGCTTTGTCTGACCTTTTATTGGATGCTTCCAGCTCTTTTTCCAATTGAGCAGTCTTATCTGTCACACTGCTGATCTCTTTCTCCCATTTTTCTTTCCAGGTTTCCATATTTTGGGTAAGCTCCAGTTTGAGATCTTCCAGAGCTTGTGGATAGTTTCCATTTTGGGAGACATGTTCTGATTTTGTTTTGAATTTCATCCTCATTCTCTTGTTTTCCTTGGGTACTTCCACCATAAAAGTTTTCAATAGTCACCTTTTTCCCTTTCTTCCTGGAGGCTTGATTTTGGGCCATGTGAGCCATCCCTTTGGTGGTTTTATTCCTCTTTCCTTTTTGGTCTGGGGTCTGGGTGATGTGGGCGGGTTTTCTGTGAATTTAGGTTGCCTCAGACTAGTTCTTCCCAGCCTCCGAGGTTTCTTAGAGCACAGGCCCCTGTTCTCAGAGCAACCACCCAGGTGATCAGCTCAGCCCAGATAATCAGTGCATGGTCCGCCCCTGGTGTTTAGCTCCACCCAGATGCTCAGCACAACTGCCCCGAGTACAGCTCCCTGGGCCCCCTTTGATCAGTGCAGGATTCTCCTATGTAACTGCCCTGAGACGTTTTTTCCTGGCAGTCCCCAGATCCCAAAGACCCTGGAGTGCCCCCCCAGACAGAGACGTTCCCCACTCACTCGCTGTCCCAGTGAGTGCTCAGGTAGCTCACTCTGGTTTGGTGGGGGAGGTGGGGGGGGAAGGGCGGCTCAGTTCATGTTTCTGTGCAAGCTTTTCCTTCTTATTATAGTGTGGAAATGTTCAAACCCCACATACCTTCACCTCTGTGGGGTACTGCGGAGTACTGGGGAGTCCTTCTGTTCCTCCAAAGGTGATTTTTATGTTCCTTTGATGTAGTCTATTTCATTCGGTGCCAGGGAGAGGAAGCGTGTGGTGTCTAGATTGCAGCTATGATTACCCGGAAGTCCACAAAGTATATTTCTTAAAAAAATTAAATTAACTTTTACTTATCCTTAAATATATTGTCTTATTTCATTACTTAATAAACAGGCAATAAATCACCTTATAACAATTGTAATATTTAAAATGTTTAATCTTTGGATGATTACACTTCAATATAATTCCATTGTAATTTTAAGCATTTTATTTTATGAATTTAGAAACATAATTGCAAAAAGGAGTCAACAGGTTTTGCTGCCAAAGAGATTCAGGATACAAAAAATAAAGAACATCTGACATAGAACTAACTCTTCTACTTTAAACTTGACTTCTGAAAAACCTAGTCCTAAACCTACCAATAACAGACAAAATAAAAAACAAAATAAACAAACAAGAAGAAAGCCTATCCCTGATAAAGGTATAGTTGCTATCTTGTTTCTAATTCATAAACAAGATGTATTGATGTCTTTCAATACATCATGCTGTATTCATTTAGAAAAATAAGAAGTATCTTGGTTATGAAGGAATTTGAATATTCATTCTGTAGGTGTTTTTTTTGAAATTTTGAACCCTTAGTACTTGATGGAATAATTTTGGTAATTTACATACAAAAATTCTATTGGCTATAAACAATTTTAAATCCTATATGGAAATAGAGGAAGATGAGGACTCAAAAGAGATTTAGTATTTGGTTGCTCACATAGGTCATTGGATACTTGGGAGGGAGCAGTTTCAGTACAATTTTGGAGCAGAAATCAGCTGAAAAAGGACTAAAAGTGAGAGAATGAAAGAGGAATGATGAGCAAATGGAGAGATTCTTGCATATTGAAAATATTTACAGGAAGCTCAATGCCTAAGGGAAGGGAGTCAAAGGGAACTGGATAGATGAAAAATGTCCATTAATTGCTTTTCTTAAAAGAGTTGATAAGAAAAGAGATTTTATAGGCAATTAGGGGAGAAATCAAAAAATAAAAAAATTGATTCACTTTTCCATGTTTTTTTTTTCAATTTTATATCTTCCATTGCTACACAGGTATCTGGTTTCTATATGTTGTGAGTATTATTGTCCTTTATCATTAGAATAATTAAATATTAATGAAATATTTAATGATTAAATAAATAAAATGTCATTTCATACATTAAAAAAGAATTAGGTAGTTTTGACATTACAGAAAGAAAAAAGTTCCATAATAGAGCATTCACTGTGCAAGAAATATTACATTATTTCTACTTTTTAATTATGAAAATATAATCCATCTCACACCTTCAGCTCTGTTGGTTGCAGAATTCTTTCTTGTTTTCATTAATGATTAATACTACTCTAGTTATAAATTAATCCCCTTGATGAAATGGAATATTTTCTGATGTTCTCTTTGGACAAATGAAGCCTTGGATTATGCTATTTGGGTAAATAATGTCTTCCTTTCCCATATATAAGCATTTCCTTGCTTTATAATTTTGAAGTTAACAGAATAGAAATTGTCATTTTATTAGCCTGTACTAATATGTCTTTTAGTTTTACCTATATTGTATAATTTATGGATCATAGTTTAAGAGCTAAAAGGAACTCAACAGATCATCTCAGTTAATGCCCTTCATTTTACAGTTCAAAACCCAGGACCAGAAAGGTTGAATAATTTGTCCAAGTATACAAGGTAAAGTCTGATCTCTTCATATCAAATGAAGGGCTCTTTCCACTATGCCATGTTTATTAAAAGAAAACACTAATGAACACTTAAGTATATTGCATATGATTAATGTTATCAGGAAAAATAAACATATCAGAATTGAAACTATTTAAGCATAGACAAATCATGGAATTTTCTAGCCATAAACAGATATTTCCAGGATTACTATTGGTTTACAACTCCAATTTTAGCAACATCAGTGATTTACATTTCTATAGAACCTTACAATTTTCAAGATCCTTTACATAAATCATCACATTTGATCCTTATATTAACTATGTGAGATGGGTACTCTTATTGTGATAACTATATAGGCAGAGGCACAGAGAAGCTTACATAGATAGCTATTCTATAGATGTAATTAAAGCAATAATTGTAGGTAACAAAGAAGCTTGAAGGAACTGTTCAGATAACCTAGACAAAAACTCCTGTTATTGAGTGGGTAGGGAAGAATTTTAAGAATATTTTAATAAACAAGATTTTTATGTCTTAATTAACAAGTTAATTATTCAACTTTAATCTTTGTCTGTGTCAAGAGGTAAATGAAGACATCATATATTATGATGTGGTCATTTTCTAAATCTTGAGTTCCTTCAGAGCAGGGATTTTTTTTGTTTCTTTAAGTTATTATTTTATCTTATTTTGCCTTTCTTTGAACTTCCAAGTCCTTAGCACCATTCCTGGCATGTAAAAGAGACTGAACAAATGTTTGTTAACTGACTAATTAGAACATTACTAAAAATGTTGAACTGAGTTCTGAACAGCTTGATTCAATAAAGAAAAAAACTACTTAGTTTAGAAAGAGAGGAACAAAAATAAGCAAAGTGGTTAAGGGACTTAAAAAGGAAGTTTAAATAAATTGGAATTATAGTTTGAATGAGCAATTCAAAATTTATTGTTTGTACATAGAAAGAACATTTGTAGCCTATATGTGGCTTCAGTATTTAAGCATCCAGAATGGGTGATTGTGTAAGAGAGATTTAATTAGAAAGGGGAAAACCATAAATAAAAATGAGAACAATTTAGTTCTAATACTAGAAAATTCTTAACCAAGACACTATATTGAGATCAGAAAAGGAAAACTCTTCCCTTAAAATACTTAGCTGAGGAAGGAAGAAAACCTTCAATATTAGCTGCATAAGTCCTAGAAATGGTACAGAAACCCATTCCATATTGTATTGCATACACAGAACAGATGCTGTCATTGTTTTATAGTAAGTGATAAAAACTATTTTTATACTCTCCTGAAACAATTTAATTTATTTCAAAGAAGGGAAAAAAACAATGTTTAGCCTTTAACTTCATGACTAAAGGGACATTTGAGAGTTTTCTTTGAATTGTGTAACTAAATTGGTAATATTTTGAATTGGAAAATCTTTCTTGGTTGAGTGAAATTCATCATATAGAGAAGAATGGGATTTGGATTTTTTTTTACACCAGGTGAGAAGATTCTTGCTTTTGTTTTCATTCAGCATCTTATATTCTAGGCAAGGTAATAATGTAAGGCATAATTTTGTAAGCTATAACATTTGAATGTTTTGTTTATAAGAATATAAATTTAAAAAGGCCTGTATTAAATCATCCTCTACAAAATAATAAAGGTTTACTACAGTTAAAGTTTTCTTTTTCTCTAATCTGTAACATGAAGAAGATTGCTTTTTCAAAGCTGACTTTTATTTAAAGTTTTACATTTTTTCATCAGTCATAGAGGGTTTTGGTAACAGACATTGAATATATCTGAATCTCCATTATATGACTCATAATTGTTGGATAGGGGTAATCTAATTTTCAAGTTCTGCTTAATTTAAATAAATGATTTTTATATTGAGTGTTTATGGCCTGGAATTTATTAAATGAAATCTGGAAAAATTAACTCTAAACATTTGGTGATCTTTTGCATCATTTGAACATGTCACTTAATGAGTTCTCCAAATAAGAATGAAGATATAAAATAATGTTTTAGGCCTGAAGAGCTAAAAAAGTGTCATTTCAATTGACTTAGTTTAATTTGAAGTTTTAAGCAATATAATTAAGAATAAGAGAATGAAATCAACTAAATGAAAATTTGAATATAATGTACTGATGACATAATAACTTGGCTCAGGAATATAAGAACTATTTAAAACTATCCTTATAAAAATCATTTTTCCTCCCTTTAACTTCAAAGAATTTACCAATGGAATCCTTTAGCATTTTCATTTGGTCTTTAATGTAAGATTTCTGGGAGGATATAGTAAAGAATCATGTGAAATGAGAAGTAATATATTGTTTGAAGAAACAGGAATGATTGGACAGTACTTACAGAGCTGAGATGGTAGCTCCATTAAATAAATGGAAAATTGTAACATGTTGCTTTTGTCACTAGAAATTCTATTAATAAAGTATTTTTTCTATAAATGCCACAATAAAAGTTTTAACAAAAATTTCAAGTTCTGTCTCCTTGGTAGTTTTTTATGTAATAGTCAACCCATGTCCATCAATCAGGGTGTGGTTGAACAAAACTGGCAAATTTTGGTGATTAAATACTATTGTGCTATAAGAAATGTTAAGCAGGATGGCTTCAAAAAAAGCTGGAAAGATCTACATGAGAAAGCAATATTATCTGATGATCAACTGTGAAAGATTTAGCTACTCTGACTAATGCAATAATCTGAGACAATTCTGAAAGATTTATGAAGTACTATCCACTTATAGAAAAAGAACTGTTGGAATCATGCAGATGAAAACATATTATCTTTCAAATCAGTGTATTTACAATTTTATTTAGTGGTTTTGATTTTGTATGTGTGCCCTTTTTACAATGATCAATATGGAATTGTGTTTTGCATGATAATGCATGTATGGCCCAGATCAAACTGCTTACCATCGCTGAGTTGGGTGGGAGAAAGGAAAGGAGGGACAAGGTTTGGATCTTATAATTTTGGAACTTATTATTACATGTAATTGGATAAATAAAATGTCCATTTTAAAAAAAATCAAGTATCCAACCCAATGGAAATGATCTTTCATTTAATTTGCATGTATTTTTGAATTTATTTCTTTATGTCAAAATTGTTCTCCCTATTTCTCTCACCCACATGCAAATTCTTTGAGGGTACATATGGTTTCATTTCTGTCTTCATCTTCAGTTCCCAGCACAATGCCTAGGACACAGTAGGTATTTAATAAATATCTGTTAAGCGAATGAAGAATGATCACTAGGTGATACTTCCTTATTTATTTTGTGACACAGTAATTCAAGAAAACGTCTGCTCAGTCATGGAGTACTTGGAATCAGTATTGAGAGAGGTAATAAGAAAGCTCACTGGTAAAATCATGAATCTGTCAAATATTGAGGTAGATAAGGAGTGACTGTAAAAGACAAAATTTCATTTTACTTTTATGATATTTCTGAAATGAACATGTTCAGTGATGAAAATAGTGTCTTCTTGTTATCTGACCATGGGATTTGTTACACCTACATGTTCATTTATTTTATAGGCTTTAGTATCTTCCCAACTTCCTCCCCATGGACTCTTTGCTGCTAGAATAAGAGAACTGTGGAAAATAGAATTTAATATTTTTTCCCTGAAAACAAGTTTGTAGCTGATTCAAGGTGATGGAGATAAAGAGAGCTAGGTTTTCTTTTCCATTAATCCCAGGAGGGCTGCAAACCATGCTTTCCTCTCTTTTTCAATCCTCTGTGAAGCTATCTGAATGAGCATGGGGAGGGTAGGAGGTAGTGACTATCTTCTGTGGCAGTGACTATCCAGACACCTCTCTTCTGGGACATTCTTCAAACTGTGGGGAAAGCAATGTAGCATCCCAAGGGACATGGCTCTGGAAAAAAAGTATGCATGATATATATTTTTGAGTTTAATCTGTATTACTGATTTTTTATCCATCACTTTCTTAAGACTAATCAATCAACAAAACAATACACCAAACCCTTATTGGTAGAATTTGTTGATCTCTGAAGTGTAATTCTCACATTAGAAATTTAACCATCTAGTCACATCACATTCCTGGCTGCCTGTTTTGTGCAATAGACTGGAGTTCAACAGGGAAAATTTCAAAGATCAAGCAACACCTCTTCGTTAAACCAGTTATAGACCACTAAATTGAAAGGAACTTTTGTTTATAGAATAGTTTTTCACTTTGCCAGCAGACAGGAAATGATTTTTTTTGAGTCTGAATTTATTGACTGGTGTTCTCAAGGTAAAAGGCCTTTGTAAAGAGACCAACGAGTACACTGACTCCTATAAACTGATTTGTGGGTACAGCTGACACATTGACTTTGAGATTGATAGTGGAGTGAACCTGCCATTGTGATTCTGGGCATGCCTTCCAATTCAAAACTAGAAAGACCATTCACATCTCAGTTAATGAATAGTAGGCTGAAAGGGTAGGATAGATACACCATTTCTATGATGCTGAGATGACTCAGTTTGTAACCACCCAGTGAACACAAATGTCAATAAAATATATTTCGAGTACTCAAGTCAATTCAATAATCATTTATTAACCTATGATTAATCATCTGTAAAAGATGAGCATTTGTCATTCTTGAACTTTCCATCTCTGGGAGAATGTTTTGCTAACCCCAGGATCAAGAATTTTTCTGGCATTTAATGTTTTGATCTTTCAAATAAAATTAAGTAATTTGTGATATTTAATATCATGATCAATCATCATTCAAAACCCCACCATTCTCTGTAAATAGTCTTTCACTACTGCTTAGTATACTATATCCCTGTGAAGTTCTTAGGTCAGAAATGCCCTCATACTGCAATTTAGCCAGCGAAGCAGAAGCACAGAGAGATTACTGCAGATTTATCTTAAAATGTAGAGAATTAGAAGTAAGTCTAGTGAGTCAACTTCTTTCTGCTGGATCACAGAACTTTTTTATTATTGTCAGTTTAGTGTGGCCCTAGAGAGGAGCATGTTAAGGTAATAGACTGGAACTTGGGAGTTTCAATGTTTTCTTGCTCTATCTATATTAAAGACTGTGTCTTGACCAGGGTTTTTAGCATGGGCAGGTGAAATTGTTTTGTTTTGATAGGTATTTTAATATAATTGGTTTCCTCTGTGACCCTATGTGTTTGATTTTATGCATTTAACAACATTAATCTGAGAAAGAGTTTATAGACTCATTGGATTACCAGAGGGATTCATTAGGAAACTGAGGGGATTGTACCAGCAAGTGTAGTGTGAATTGAGGCAGTTGATTGAACTGACTCCATTCTTGCAACACAGTCCTAGAGCTAGTTCAATTCCCTCTTTATTCAGTTAAGGGTTTAGTTCCATTTCTGTCTAGTAAGAAAACTTATTATTCACTCAGGAGAAGTGAAAGAAAACCTTATTGCATGGTTTGGATTTAGCCCTGTTGGGAAATTCAACCACCTATACCTGTTGTTTAGAGGCTTTTTAACTAAAGACTTATGTTACGCTGATCCTAAACCTAGTCATATTGAAAAACTGATTTTCACAATTTTTATAATTTTACATTTTTTACAATTTTTACAAATTTAAAAAATTTCTAACTTACAAATTTTACAATTGTACATCACATAATTGTACACCTTATCTAAAAAATGGCCCTGATCAACCAGTTATTGTTGCTCTGTTCATTTCATTCTTTACAAGTACTTGGGGAGAGTGGGACACCTTCATTTTCTGAATTCAGGGAATTGCACCTATTTACTCTCCTTCTCTCAGTTTGGAGAGTCCCTAATATTTCTTCTAATTAGAAATCAGATTACCTAAGGTTGTATTGTTTCCTTTTAATTAATTGGACTTATTTGATTATTCTTTATATCTGTTTCTCCCTCATGTCAGGGGTCCAGCCCTAGAAGGAGAAAGTAGTCTGGTCTTGATTTGTTAGGCAATTGGCAATCATTGCTTAATAAATAAAACATTCAAAAACTCAAACCTTTGTTTTCTCAATCATTTCATCTTTTATCTTCCATATTCATGACACAAAAATGTTAAGAACACTTAGTCTAGGCAATCAAGAGACTTCCAAGAGAAGAGAAATATTTTAAACATCCTAGTAGTTAAGGGGAGGGGAAAGTAAAGGCTAGAGATATCTATTTTGCCTCTCTTAAAGCCACACAAGAATACTCCAATGGCATATATAGTCTGCCTCACTACTATCGAAATGAGAAGATATCTGTAATATTCATAAACCAGGTTGTGATCTCTGGCAGAAGGATCCAAGTTTCTATACCAGGAAAAAGAGTTCAAAGGAAAAAAAAAACAACATAGTTTAAGACCATTTGCTAGCTTAGAGAACCTTGGTTTTTTGTTTTAATTTATTTTTATTTTTTATTAGATGAACCGTGAGTCTGAAATAATTTTGATGGCAGATGAGGAACTCTTATCCAAGAGACTGAATGATTTAAATCTGAGATGCCTGGTGGATGACTTTTTGTTGATCATACAAGGTTTTCTGCCTTTTCTAAAAGAACTAAAAAAAACACACAAGGTCTTTAATATAAAGAACATGGCAGTACTTTTTTTTTCCTTTGAGAGATACCTAAAGATTTAAACTGATCCAGAAACTGTAAACAACAGAATCAAAGTCTGATGTATCAGTATCCAGAAGACAGCAGAGTAATATTCAATGATTTGGACCACATATCTGGATGAGCAGAACCTATAAGATCAACAGGGCATAAACTTGGCAAGAACAGAATAATTTCTTCATGAGAAGATATTAGAGCTCAGATAGTGCCAGAGGCAAGTGTTTCCCTCTATTCATGTGGCATGAGCATATATGTTCCCTGCCAATGTGCTTGTTCCACATTTGTTCCATGTCGGTGCCTACTCATTTTCATTGATTCTGTAGATGTGGAAGTAAACCTCAGGTTTATGGGGAAATGTTCTGTTGATAAATGCCTTTTCTTTGAACTAGTTCTGTATTCTGGCTGATCATTAAAGGTAATAGATATAGATATAGATATAGATATAGATATAGATATAGATATAGATATAGATATAGATATAGATATAGATATAGATATAGATATAGATATAGATATAGATGGAAAAGATCTTAAAGATGATCAAGTCCATCTCTATTCTATGGATGCAAAACTGAAGAGCAAAGGGTGACAGAGAATAAGTGTATGGTAGGAAGATTTTAATTTTAAATGAAAAAGGAAAAAAAAATTAAATAAATCAAATTTAAAAATATTCAATGTAACCACATAAACCTTGGAAACTGACCAACACTAGCAATCAAACTTTGATTTGTTGTTTTGTTGATTGTCTGGATTTAAAGTGATGGGGAAAATGTCAATAATGTGGCTGAAATTTATAACTGTGTTTTGGGAAAGCTGGTTGTTAAACATTTATTAGAACATATCTGATCAAATAACTTTACCTAGAATTTAAGAAAGATATCTATCTACACTGAATCCTGCTTAAAGAAAATTTCAGGCCCCTCACAAAATTAATAATAATTGTTTGCCTCAAATAGGCTTATTATATCTGTGTTATAGTGACTCTTCATTCCCCTTCCCCCAGCCCATTCAATTCAAATCAATTAGGTAAGGCATTTTGCTAGGAACTAGACGAAAGTGAAATAGCCTCTGCTCCTAAGTAGCTTGCATTCTAATTGGGACAAAATCATAAATTTTAGGACTAGAACAAATCCTGGATGAGGAAACTCAAGATCAGAGACTTGCTTAAGGTCTCAGAGCTATCAGTAGATCTAAATAGACAACTAACATTTATTAAGTATCTACTGTGTGTCAATCACATAAATCAAGAGACCAAGTTTCTAGTTCTAAATCATTCATTCTAGTGCTGCATTCCATGTATTTCTTAAGATTGGATATTAACATACGGATGTGTAGCTCTGATTTGCATATGTCAGACTTAGGTTACATATCTCTTTGTGTCCAATGACTCTTCCCACCCCCCAAAAAAAACAACTCTATAACACAAATTAATTGTATAACTCACCACTGCCAGTTTTCATTATCTTTCTCCAAAAGTACTCAGAAATAATGGAGAACTATGATAGAAATTTAACTTATAGGAGGAATTACAAGAAAAAATGTCAACATAAGAATGTGTAAATTTTAATATATTCAAAATTTAATAATAATTTAATGTAGTCAAAAATTAATAATAATAATATTTTAGTAATTTTATATTTCCTGACTACAGTACTGTGAACATGTAAACAGACCAAATGTACTTTCAATAGCTCTATTGTCCTGGGGTGCTATAGAGTGAATTTCTAGTCATGAGACAGAAAAAAGGTGTTGGTTCAGTTCAATTTTGTTTTTAACCAGTCAGGGGAGTTGTATGGGGGTGAGGGACAACAAACAAATGATGTTTCATATAAAATATGCTACTACTTGGGTGCCACAAATTCCAATGCATGGATGGATTTTCATACTGAATAGTGAGCTAATGTAGTAAGGAGAGTGATTTTAAAGAAGAAAAAATATATCATCTCCAAATATGAAATGTGGCAATGAGATATGCTTTTAAACTTCTGAAAATCATAATACCCAGATATAATAACTGAATATCCTGGATGGCCTCCAACTAAAATAAAAATGGTCAGTTTCCCTCATTGAAATGCTTTCCCCCCAAGTGCTTTCAACTCTAATTTTTATTGAAAAAGTTGTAAAAACTCCTGGTTCATTGCTTCTAATAAAATAAATTTAATCTGAATACTTGAGAATTTAATCAGATAATAGTATTTCAACTGTATTACTAATATGGCCATAAAATAAATAAGTGAGCACTAAAAAAATAAAAACACCCCACCATGCAAACACATCTTGTCCCTCACTAGTACAACATCTATCTTTTCTTGCCATCTCTATGCTGTCAGCATTCTTTGCTCTATGCTCTGAGTTGCTCCTACAGTGATTTTTCACACATCTTTCACAGCTGTCTTGTTACCTTACAGTTTAATGTATAGAGATATGAAGAATCCCTTGTACCCCATTTATACACCTTTAGTTTTCAGTCTCCCTATCTGTCACCTGACAGTTCTGGCTATTCCTTTCTAGCCCTGCTCATTAGATCAGGTGCTAATGCATGAAAATGGATGTCTTTCATATTGATGTTTCTGAACAATTGGTCTTTAAATTCTTTGGACCTTTGAAGGTGAAAGCAGTGTTTGAGCAACTTCCTTAATGGAATATTGAAGACACAACAAATTTTATAGGATGTTAACTGAAAAGCCTAAGAGACTAGAAATGATCAGTTATATTTGAAAAGGAGGAATCCCTCTAGAAATGCTAAGAATCACATTAAATAAGGCAAGAGGTGATCAGAATATTTCAGTGGGGGGGTATCATGTTACTCTTTTTTTAACCTCAGAAAGATTTATAGTTATCTACAAAAGCAAATTTAAAAATATACCTTGAAACATTACATATGTCAAATTTCTACCCCCAGATGTTGATTGGATTTAATGTTTTTTTTCCTCTCCCTCTTATTTTTTTATTTCAAAAATTATGTTTTGCGGATTACTTCCTTAGAAGAAGAGAAAATGTGATATAGGGTAAATCTAAGATGATATAAAAATAGCCATAAAACAATTTTAAAAAGTGAAACATATATAGATTTCCTTATATGATGAGTAATCAGAATTTGACACTATCCAAATTTACCATCATCCATATTAGAAACTTATATAAAGATTACTTGAGTAAATTTATTTGTAATGATATTTATTTAATTTCTTAAAAGAAAGATTAAATCCAAAGATAGTCATAGCATTGCCTAAAAGACATTACTATTGCTTGAGTGAAAAATTTATTTGATCATCAATTTCCTCTCATTCAGCAAAGAAACCAATATTCTTAAGAAAGATATGTGTTTTACTGTATTTTAAATGATTTAAACTTTTATTCATGCTTCTTGGACATTTGGCTTCCTATTTGAGTGGTCATTTTTATTAATGACTTCTGGTTTCACATGAAGTAAGCACTGAGACTTATTGAATCATCTTTAACATATTCTCAGTGAACAAGATTCAGGATACATTTCTTGCATTCCATCATTTCCCTTCTAAAAAAGTACACCTCATCAAAGCAATATAACTAAAATTCCATACCTTTTAGATCTCAGTTTTGTTATTTTGTAATTTAGTTTTGGGGAAAAGTAGAAGGTGAAAAGGGAGGTTATTTTATGGGCTATAGTATTCGAAATATAATCTATTAATTTATCAATCTTGTGCTATCATTTCTTTTTCATTATTTAAAATGTTTGTTTCAATACTAACTAATTGCTAAATTATTCCTTTATGAGCCAGGCATTATTCTAGGTAATACGGATACAAATATAAAAATGATAGTGTTCCCACCTTCATAGTATCTAATTTCTATTAGTAAGATAAAACATGTTCACAAATAAACATATCCAATGTGTTATTGAAAAATATGCAATGAATTAAGGGTGGGATGTATGGGTGTTAAAATTAATATCCAATGGCTCAAGTAACATATTTATAAGATTTATTAAAATAAAACTAGAGTGAAACCTGCCTAACTCGACCTCCAGGAAGAAGAGATAGCAAGAGAGGCAGAGCCTTATAACTTATACAAATGTGACCATGCAAAGTGATGGAGAGATTAAAAGAAATTTGAGAAATCCTAAGGGACTTCTGGGGGATGAAGTCCAAAGGTTCAAAATCTCCATTTTTACAGATATCAAAAACTAGGAGAATCAAAGGCATAATTAGAAAATTTTGAAGGAGGTAGCTACTTAGAAATGTAATGAAGGGAATTTGGTGTTGCAAAAAAGGAAAGATGAGGAAGAAAGGCATTTCAGGAATCTGGGGCAGATTTTACAAAGACCCAGAGGTGGGAGATGGAGTGCTATGTATGTATGTATGTATGTAATTGCGAATAGACAATTTTAGAGTACAGAGGGATTCAGGACCTTGTGTAATCAATTTAAAAAGATAGCCTGGATCCAAATTCTGAAAGTTTATAAAGATTAAATGAGGACTTTTAACCTAAAGGAAACTGAGAGGCACTGCAGCATCGTGAACAAAGGAGTAATGTGGTCATATCTATGTTAGGCAATACAATACCACACAATTTGGTGATTGTGTGGAGGAGAATTGAAAAGAAGAGAGATTGGAGAGAAGGAAAGCAATTGGGAGTTTATTGCAATAGCTTTGGGAGGCTCATCTTATGCCTGACTCATCTAGGCAGATGAGATAAAGGTCTGGACTAAGATGTTAAGGATGTGAGTACAGAAAAGGGGTTCAATGCAAGAGATGTTGAGGATGTAAAAATAAGACCTGATATATATATATATATATATATGTGTGTGTGTGTGTGTGTGTGTGTGTGTGTGTGTGTGTGTGTGTGTGTGTGTGTGATATGTTTATTTGAGGATATCAAGTCATCTAATTTTCACAAGATTAATTGATTGTATCATTTAAATAACTGGTTTGTCCAATGGTTCCTCAATATAACATCATTGAAAGAACTCTAGATTTAGGGTGAGGAATATTTGAGTTCAAATTCATCCTTAGGTGCTCTCATATGTAAAATGAGGAGAGTGAATTCAATAGCCTCTAAGGTACTTTCCAATTCTAAAACTATTATTCCATAGTTCATAATTTTCTGGATTGACTGGCCATGTTGACATTTGTATAGTCACACAGACACTGTCAAAATTAAGTAGTAATCAATGTTATTTGATTTAAAAATGCATTATACATAGTATAAAACAAGTGATCAGTATATCAGGATCTGGGTAGCTTTTCTTAAAATCATAGGACCTAGAACTGAAAGTCACTTTAGAAAGCATTTAGTTCTATTTTCTCATTTTAGTGAAAACAAACAAAGAAAACAAAGCCCAAAGTACCAATTTTTGAAGCTTCCTTAAATAGTAAGAAATAGAATAGGTCTGACTCCAAATTTAAGGTTCTTTCTATTAGAATATAATTCAACTCAACAAAGTTGATTGGTAGAATGGAGATAGATTATGGCCATGGAAGAAAAAAGCCAAGTGGTTGAGGCCAGGACTGAACTCAGCATCTTAGCCTTGCTCTCACTGAGTTTCTTCCAGTTAAAATAGCTATGCATTATCACAAGCCAGATTCAGAATGGGATTATTTGAAGTGGCCCATAAATACCAGTCATTCCCTAAAGGGAGTTGTGGTTGTTCTCTGCTAAAGCAGACACCAGAGGGCTCTGCTTTGTATCATTAATACTGTTCATCTTTAGCAAGCCTTTAGTCTAGACTTTCCCATTGATTTATAATTTAAGATCAATACATTACCATGTTAGCTGATGACTTTATTCTTTTTAAAAACCTTTTCTAAAAGTCTATATCTACAACATACTAACAAAACTATTATATGTACTCTGGGTTTAGTGTGGAGATCTTTGAAGAATATAAAAATTCCCAAACCCCATATTTAAAAAATATATTTTAGTTATTTCATTAAATATTTTTCTTATAGATATAAAACTTTTTGAATTCTTAATTCTTTACTTCCTTCTTCCTCTACACCCTCTTTAAGAAGGCAAACATTTTAGTTTCAATTGCATATGAATGGTCCTGCAAAACATTTCCATATTTCTATATTGCAAAAGAAAACACAAACAAAATTAAACAATTCAATTTAAAAAAGTTTTTTTTAATGTATTCTCCAATCTGTTTTCAGAATTCTCTCTTGGGAGGGGGATAGCATTTTTTGGCATGAGTACTTTGGAATTAAATCACTGCTTTGATCAATGTAGCAAGGTCTTTCATAGTTGATCATCCTTACAATATTGCTATTATTTTGTTCATTGTTCTCTTGATGCAACTCTTCATTTTGCAAGAATTGATACAATCTTCCCAAGTTTCTCTGAAACCATCCCTGCTCATCATTTCTTATAGCACAGTCATATTTCTTCACAATTGTATCCACTTAGCCATTACTCAATTGATGGGCATCCCATTAATTTCCAATTATTTGCCACCATAAAAAGAGCTGCTACAAATATTTTGGACAAGTAGGTTCTAATTCCTTTCATTTTATTTTTAGATACAGATAGTAATGGTATTGCTGAATTAAAGAGTTTTCACAGTTTTATAGCCTTTGTGAATATAGTTCCAAAATATTCTTCAGAATGGTTTCACAACTCTACCAAGAGTATATTAGTGTCCCAATTTTACATTCCCTCAAACATTTCTTTTTCCTTTTCTATCACGTAAGTTAATCTAATAGGTATGAGGTGCTACCTCAGCATTTTTTTATTTGCATTTTTCTAATCAGTTAGTGCTTCGGAGAAATTTTTCATATGATTATCAGTAGCTTTGATTTTTTCTTGTGAAAACTACCTACATATATCTATTGGAGAACAGCTCTTATTCTTATAAATTTGTCTCAATTTCCTATATATTTGAAAAATGAAGCCTCTATCAAAGAAATATTTTAGAATTTTTTCCAGTTTTCTATTTTCCTTCTAATTTTGGCTGCATTCATTTTGTTTGTTCTATAATGTCCTTTATCTCTTGTTTGATCAAAATGGTTCCCTTATTCATAGATCTGAGTCATATTTCCCTTCCTCCCCTAGTTTACTTAAGATATCACCTATTATGTCTAAATCATTTTTAAATTTTTATCTTATCTTGGCATAC
This sequence comes from Monodelphis domestica, assembly GCF_027887165.1. Lineage (NCBI taxonomy): Eukaryota > Metazoa > Chordata > Mammalia > Didelphimorphia > Didelphidae > Monodelphis > Monodelphis domestica. The sequence continues at coordinate 248,543,918 of NC_077233.1, forward strand.
AGTATGAAATATTAGTCTATTCCTCGTAACAATCAAACTTTGGTAACTATATACATACATATTTCTTTTTTATTTTTAAGACTCTTTCCTTCTGTCTTGGAATCAATACTGTGTATTGGTTCTAAGGCAGAAGAGTGGTAAGGGCTACGCAATGGGGGTCAAATGACTTGCCCAGGATCACACAGCTGGTAGTGTCTGAGTTCAGATTTGAACCCAGGAACTCTCATTTCTGGGCCTGATTCTCAACCCACTGAGCAACCCACTGCCCCCCACATATATATTTCTGAAAAACCTTTAACTGTCAAGCTTTGAATTTGTATGTACTGTTATAATTATCTGTCAAAGGTATTCTACACATATATAAACTCTTGAACCTTCTATTAACATTAATCAGCCAGTAAATCAACAATCATTTAGGTATTTAAGGTACACAGAACAACGTCCAAACTCTTTCTTGTTGCCAATTACAGATATTGAGATTTTTAAAAAGCTAACTAGAAAATTTCAGTTAAAAATTCTAAGAAGTCAAAGATCTTTCAGTGATTGTTCCCTCTAATATTTCTGCCCAAAGCCACAGAGCTGGTCCTTAGAAGTCTAATTAAAGGTCACTTTTGACTACTCATCCCCCCCCCCCAGAATCAAAACTATGGAGTACAACTAATGCCCAAAGCCAGAAACCTAGGAGCAACCTCCCTTTGAAATACAGGTTGGGGCTTTAAAAAAGCTCTCAGGTCACCATAGCAACCTTGGCATCATTTATGCTTTCCTTAAAGTTTCATAGAGGGCATTCATGGAAAAACAGTATTATAAGCTATTGGCCTGAGAGATGGTGATAGCTAATGGTGATATTCTTTTCCGTTCACAAGAATTACTAGATTCATTTGAGATGAGACAGTGTTAGAATCTCTCAACCCTAAAGATGGCAGTTGTCAAAAGGGAAACTATATGGCATCAGCAAGATAATATTAAAAATATGATCTCATGGGGGGCAACAACAAGGATTTATCAATGGAATAGTAACAGTTCCCATGCTACCTTTCCACAGAGAGGAGGGATTAGTTTTGCATAGAACGTAATTTTTGGATCATGATTTTTTGGAGAAAAAATAAGAACCATTATTATGAATTGTATGAGTAATTAAGATCATGAAGACCTGATTGGTAAAGGGTCCATTTTCAAATTACTCCCTGGCAAGGTTATACAAGCTCCTTAGGCTGGAAGTGTATAAAATTTCTTGGGGAAAATAGAACTAATGCTCATTGTACAACACATATTCCTTGAGGGCAGGTGAGAGAATGGAGTAAAAGATAAAAAAAAGTACAGTGAGAATTTTTTTGGGGGAAAGGTGAAGATGGTATGTCTAGTATCTACCACACCACCCATCACATAGTATTTGAAAAATACTTGACAGAATTGAATTGAAATAAAAAAATAAACCTCTTCCTGGATAACAGGAAACTTTCCAGACAATTTTCTTAGTGCCTGCCAGACTGTGCCCTGTTTCAAGACTGTACAGCAATTGACCAAATATACCAAGAGTACTTTAAACTGGCATGATGGAAATCTGTTAACATTCAATATTTTTTAAGAGTACAGGCTTGGGGACTGTCTGCCTCTAATGTGAATAATTAATAATGAACATGGGTCACACATGTGACTAGAAATGTGTTTGGAATACCAAAAACAGATTCTCCTAGAATTGGTGGGATAGTATAATATGATGAATATGGTAAAGAAATGGAAGTCTAGCTGCACCTTTCAGTATAGTGGGTTTCATCAGGATCAGATAAAAGGAGAACCATGTTTAGAAAATTCAGAGATCAAGAAATAAAAGGGTATATACACCAGCAATGAGCTTTAATATCTGTTTTTCTATAAACCAAATGTTCTTCCAAATCCCATAAACAGCTTATGAAGAAAGATTTTGTATGTACCTAGTTTTTAGGATGTAATGTTTTTCCCCAGACCAAAGCCCAGTCTATTATGGCAATATGACTTTTCATCATAAAAATCCTAGATAATTCAGTAAAATGAAATAGTTGATCATCTTACAGAGACACCTCTTTTTTGTTGCTATTAATACTGTGTTCATGTATCTGGTACCATTATTTCTTCCATAGCTCTGATTCTTTTATCCTTCTCATAAATAAGGGGTGATAAGACTCAGGGCTCAATTGACCATGAGCAATGAAGAGTATTCTATATGATAGAGATACCACCTGACCTCACTCCTCTCATTGCCTTTTTAATGTTGGTCATTCTCTCTCTCTCTCTCTCTCTCTCTCTCTCTCTCTCTCTCTCTCTCTCTCTCTCTCTCTCTCTCTCTCTCTCTCTCTCTCTCTCTCTCTCTCCCCCCCCTCCCTTCCTTCTTTTCCCTAAAGGACTCAGTCTTTATGTTTGTCCACTTCATCATGAGAAATTTTTCTCTGGTTAACAGTTGATAGCTTGTCAACTCCCTCACTCATTTTCAGTTCCTGTAATGGCTGGGCAATTCATAGCAGGTAGGTTAGTATTTTCTTTTAGATTGTAGTCTCCCTCAAAATAAAGGCGTCATTTGCCTAAGAGTCAGACACTTGCATTTCAGTATATAAGAGCTAAAATATACAAATATGATTCTCTGGGATTTTAACTTCCCTAATAAAGAATGCCCTGAGGAGAAATGACAAAGTAAATTATGTGAACAAGAAAAAGGAATACTGAAAACTTTATTTCTGCATTTATATTTACATAAAAATATTAGAACATATGTCCTTGCTCCTTAATGGGGAAGAGAAGAAAGAACAGGGCATAATCACTTTTAACAAGGGAAGTAGGGAAAAAAGAGAAAGACACCCTATGTCTTTAACATGTTTGCTATTAAGAATTCTAGAGAAACAATGAATAAAGGAAGGCAAGAAAACCTTATAGACAGATAGAAGTGGAAGTGGTTATCTAGGTCTTTTTTAAAAGAGAAATACATTTTTTAAGGATGTGGTCTAAAAGAAATTAGGAAAGGAAGAGAGATGGGAAAGAAAAAGAAAAGGACTATTTTCAGGGTGGAGGTAGGAGAAAGGGAGACACCTGATTTTTATTTTTTCTATCAATGAACTAATTCTATAATATAAGATATTTTATATATATAATATAAGATATTATATATATACATGTATATATATACATATATATATATATATAACACTACAAGGTATTGCAGAGGAAAGGAAGTTTATAATTTTTATGAGTGTTAATTTACATTTTCCCTTTCCAGTATTTAACATTTTGGTTTTGAGTTGTTTATGGTCTAAATTGTGTCTTGTACCAAATGAAATATTAGCAGCAGGACTCTAAGAGGTTTTATGCTAATAAAGGGGGAAATCGTGGACAAGCTGAAAAGATTTTTGAGTGACATAGCAAAATGATCAAAATATAAATGCAAAGCAAACTAGGGTAATAGTAATTATATGTAATATGCCAAAATGACTGATTGACATTTTAATTAAATGAGAAAATGTAATTATTTTTCCACCCTGTAAGGACCTTAAAAGTGATGGATGCTTAAAATACACACACACACACACACACACATACACACAACCTTATTTAAAATATCCACCAAGAAGTAACAAAGACTATAAAGACCCACTCAATTTTCAGTCTTCATGCCATGAGTTATTAATTCCGTGGGTCATAAAGCAAAAGTTTTTTTAAGTTAACTTGCATTTACCCTTTTGACAACAGTTTGCATTAGAGTGATTGAATTTTATTAAGAGGATTGTTCGCCTGAGCTATTTGTCTTCCTTTTGGCAGCTCTGGCATAAATATTTAATTTAATTTATGCTCCAAATTTAAAAAAAAATCTCTATAAAAGCTGAATGGTACCTGCCCACTCTAAAAAAGTGAGGCTTGCATATTGCTTTGTGTTATGTTTCTGAAATAATTCTTCCAGGAAAAAGACTGTCAAGACTTGAAGCCCTTAACCCTTTCTAAGGCTCAAGAAAGCAATTTTCTTGACTCATATCAAATATATCACTAAGAAGGACAATACTTCAAGTAAGGAAAACAATTCCTCAGACTAAATAAGTATATTACACATTTTGCATGCCCGGGCACACCTTAAAAATGGGCATATTTATCCATATATATATTTGTGTATCTATCTAAAATCTATGTAATATTTACAAATAGATGTGATTTCAGAAGAAATTTTCAGGAAAAGAAGTTATAAAACTATAAGCAAGATTTTACTCTTAAAATGAACAAAGAAAAAATAATAAAACTGGGATAGGAGTTAAATCAATAACATTATTGGTAAAGACCTAGAAACTTCCTGATGAGAAATTCCTCCTATCAATCCAGGTCAGTATCTTGTCTGCAAATTTTACTTTTACGATAAAGAGTTATCTAGCTTACTGAGTTAAATATCTCCTTCAGGGACACATAGCCAGTATTCACCAAAGGTGGGATTTATACTAGGTCACCTTGGTTTCCAGTTCACCACTCTATCCATTTTTTCACCCTTCCTCTTCAGATCCTATATAACAAAAGGAAAGTTTATCCCTTGAACTTCCTTTGAAAATCAACCAAATCTGTTTCCTACTTGACAATGATTTAAAATTTTAGTTTATTCTCTACCAATTAGAGAACTGGTGAGATTCCTAACTTGAGAAGAATTCCCAAGGAAAGCTTTCATTTTGGTCTTAGCCTTCAGCATGTGCATCCTTGATTTTCTCTATATGTTGAAGACTTTTTAGCAGAATTTAGTTTAGATCCAACAGGTCTTGGATCCCTTTCAAAATGGTTTGGACTTAAGTATACTAAAAAAGTTTGTCATGGATTCTAAGGACACCATTATAATAAAGCTCCAGAGAATCCCCCATCTTCTTAAAAACTTGGGTTATTAAAAAGGAAGTCATTGCCTTTATATTACTGAGAGAAAAATACAGGGAAAATGTGCTTGCTTTTCAGAGATATTTTACTCTATAGGGCAACAGAGAATTGCTTGGTAATCTGTGGTTGGTATTGATGGTACTTTTTAATTTTTAGGGGACATTGAGTTAAGAACTATGGTGGTCTACAAAGTGCTTGGTGACTTAGCCTACTGAGAATTTGCTTTGTTTGCTAAGTGGATGCATTTCAGCCCTGCAGTTATAATATTATTTATCTTTCCTACATGCTGAGTAATCTACATTTCTATCTTTTCTCTGTCCAATGATCTACTTTTCATACTTTTCTGCCTGGGATGATACAAACTCAATTTAGTATTTTATTTGACAGATTAAACTCATACAGACATTGCATCATGATTCTCCTGGTCCAATTTTCTCATTTTTTACTTTCTGGCTAGTATATCCAAGAACAGTAATATAAACTGAAACAATTGACTATGTTTCAGTAAATATTCTTTTTATATCCTTTTCTTAAAAATTGTAATAAGACAGATTTATATAATTACAGATATGCATTAGGTAGATGGAACATTTTTCAACTTTCAACCTGAGTTCCCTAAAAAAACCAGCCCCTTAACAATATAGGAGAATCTTAGTGAGGACATTTCCTCTACCAATGTATTCCTAACATGTCACTTTTACCCAAACTAATATAATAGGATATAAAAGCATCACAACCAAATTCATAAAAGTAGAAATATTAAATGTATCCTTTTTACATCATAATGCTATCAAAATTACACTGAACAAAGAACTGAAAGAAAAAGATTAAAATTAATTGGAAATTAAAGATATTAAAGAATAAATGAATCAAAGAATAAACCATAAAAACAACCAACACTTTCATTAAAGACAATGTCAACAAGGAGGGAATATAACAAACTTTTTGGGAACCAGCTAAAGCAGAACTTTGTGGAAAATTTATAACTCTAAGTGCTCACATCAATAAGCTGAGAAAGAATAGATCAATGAATGGGGTGTGAAATTAAGAAAACTAGCAAAAGAATAAATTAAAAACCACCAAGTAAACACCAGATTGGAAATTCTAAAAATCAAAGGAGAGAATAATTAAATCAAAAGTAAGAAAACATTTGAACTACTGAAAAAGACAAGTTGTTGATTTTATGGAAAAGTCAATAAAACAGATAAGCCATTGATTGATTTGATAAAAAGAAAATCATATTACATGTATTAAAAATGAAAAGGGCAAGATTACAAACAATGAAGATGAAATTAAGGCAATTATGAGTTTATTTTGCCCAACTATTATGCCAATAAATTTGATAACCCTGGCACAAATAAATACTATATATATCAAAAGTAGGTTGTGAGCCCAGAAAGGAAAGGAAGAGTTTATTTAGAAATGTAAAAGAGACTAAACATCTACCCTAAATGATATTTTTGAAAGGTTAAGTCTTATTATCATCAACAAGAAAAACAAGATAGACACTTAATACAAGTTAGGCATTAGAAAGAGTGGGGAGAAGAGGAGGTGGGAATTAATAAAAATATTCAATAGAGTATTCTATTTGCAAATACTTCAAAGCACTAAAATGAAAGGCAAGTAAGTACTATAACCAAGGAAAGAAAAAATTAAATTAATTAGGAGCATCATTTATTACACTTATGTTTAGAGGTTGAGATTTTTTTAAACACTCATAGGATCAAGATGTAAGCACAATTTATAGAAAAAAAATTAGAAATAAAGGTGATGACCCTAAAACCCTCTCTCCATTTTTCTTTTGGACTTAAAATGTATACCTATATATATTTTTTTGTTTTTTTTTCCAATTTAAACATTATTTTATTTGGTCATTTCCAAACATTATTCATTGGAAACAAAGATCATTTTCTTTTCCTCCCTCCCACCCCCTTCCCACCACCTCTCCCATAGCCGACCCACGATTCTAATGGGTATCACATGTGTTCTTGGTTCGAACCCATTTCCATGTTGTTGGTATTTGCATTAGAGTGTTCATTTAGAGTCTCTCTTCAGTCGTATCTGCTTCCCCCCTGTAGTCAAGCAATTGCTTTTCCTTGGTGTTTTTACTCCCATAGTTTATCCTCTGCTTGTTGATAGTGTTTTTTAGATCCCTGCAGATTGTTCAGTGACATTGCAATGACACGAATGGAGAAGTCCATTACCTTCAATTGTACCATAGTGTATCAGTCTCTGTGTATAATGTTTTCCTGGTTGTGTTTCTTTCACTCTGCATCACTTCTTGGAGGTTGTTCCAGTCTCCATGGAATTCCTCCACTTTATTATTCCTTTTAGCACAATAGTATTCCATCAACAACATATACCACAATTTGTTCAGCCATTCCCCAACTGAAGGGCATCCCCTCATTTTACAATTTTTGGCCACCACAAAGAGCACAACTATGAATATTCTTGAACAAGTTTTTTTTTACTTATTATCTCTTTTGCGTACAAACCCAGCAGTGCTATAGCTGGATCAAAGGGCAGACAGTCTTTTAATCACCCTTTGGGTGTAGTTCCAAAGTTCTCTCCAGAATGGATGGATCAATTCACAACTCCACCAGCAATGAATTAATGTCCCTACTTTGCCACATCCCCTCCAGCATTCATTACTTTCCATAGCTGTCATGTTAGCCAATCTGCTAGGTGTGAGGTGATACCTCAGGGTTGTTTTGATTTGCATCTCTCTGATTATAAGAGATGTAGAGCACTTTTTCATGTGCTTATTAATAGTTTTGATTTCTTTGGCTGAGAACTGCCTGTTCATGTCCCTTGCCCATTTATCAATTGGAGAATGGCTTGATTTTTTGTACAATTGATGTAGCTGTTTGAAAATTTGAGTAATTAAACCTTTGTCAGATGTTTTTATGAAGATTTTTCCCAATTTGTTGCTTCCCTTCTGATTTTAGTTACATTGGTTTTGTTTGTACAAAAACATTTTAATTTGATGTATTCCAGATTATTTATTTTGCATTTTGTGACTCTTTCTAACTCTTGCTTGGTTTTAAAGCCTCTCCCTTCCCAAAGGTCTGACATGTATACTATTCTGTTTTGCCTAATTTTCTTATAGTTTCCTTCTTTATGTTCAAGTCATTCACCCATTTTGAATTTATCTTGGTGTAGGATGTGAGGTGTTGATCCAAACCTAATCTTTTCCACACTGACCCCCAATTTTCCCAGCAGTTTTTATGAAATAGTTGATTTTTGTCTCAAAAGCTGGGATCTTTGGGTTTGTCATATACTGTCTTGCTGAGGTCATTTACCCCGAGTCTATTCCACTGATCCACTTTCTGTCTCTTAGCCAGTACCAAATTGTTTTGATGACCACTGCTTTATAATATAGTCTGAGATCTGGGACTGCAAGGCCCCTTTCCTTTGTATATTTTTTTCATTATTTCCCTGGATATCCTTAATCCTTTGTTCTGCCAAATGAACTTTGTTATTGTTTTTTCTAGATCAGTAAAAAAAAATTTTGGAAGTTCCATGGGTATGGCACTAAATAGATAGATGAGTTTGTGTAAGATGGTCATTTTTATTATATTGGCTCTTCCTACCCATGAGCAGTTAATGTTTTTGCAATTGTTCAAATCTAGTTTTAGTTGTGTGGAGAGTGTATTGTAGTTGTGTTCATAAAGTTCCTGTGTTTGCCTCGGGAGATAGATTCCTAAGTATTTTATTTTGTCTAAGGTAATTTTGAATGGGATTTCTCTTTCTAGTTCTTGCTGCTGAGCTGTGTTGGAAATATATAGAAACACTAATGACTTATGTGGGTTTATTTTGGATCCTGCAACTTTACTAAAGTTGTTGATTATTTCAATTAGCTTTTTGGTTGAATCTCTAGGATTCTTTAAGTAGACCATCATGTCATCCGCAAAGAGTGATAACTTAGTCTCCTCATTGCCAATTTTAATGCCTTCAATTTCTTTTTCTTCTCTAATTGCTACTGCTAGTGTTTCTAGTACAATGTCAAATAATAGAGGTGATAATGGGCATCATTGTTTCACTCCTGATCTTAATGGGAATGCACCTAGTTTATCCCCATTGCAGATGATATTAGTTGATGCTTTTAGATATATACTGTTTATTATTTTTAGGAATGACCCTTCTAGAATGGGTGTTGTGTTTTATCAAAGGCTTTTTCTGCATCTATTGAAATAATCATGTGATTTTTGTTGGTTTGCTTGTTGTTGTGGTCAATTATGAGGATGGTTTTCCTAATATTGAACCAGCCCTGCATCCCTGGTATAAATCCTACTTGATCATGGTGAATGACTCTTCTGATCACTTGCTGGAGTCTTTTTGCTAGTATCCTATTTAAGATTTTTGCATCTATATTCATTAGGGAGATTGGTCTATAATTTTCTTTCTCTGTTTTTGGTCTGCCTGGTTTTGGAATTAGTACCATGTTTGTGTCATAAAAGGAATTTGGTAGAACTCCATCTTTGCTTATTATGTCAAATAGTTTGTATAGTATTGGGGTTAGTTGTTCTTTGAATATTTGATAGAATTCACTTGTGAATCCATCAGACTCTGGGGTTTTTTCTTAGGAAATTCTTTGATAGCCTGTTGGATTTCTTTTTCTGACATGGGATTATTTAAGAAATCTATTTCTTCTTCTGTTAGTCTAGGCAATTTATATTTTTGTAGATATTCTTCCATATCACCTAGGTTGGTATATTTATTGCCATATAGTTGGGCAAAGTAGTTTTTAATGATTGCCTTAATTTCCTCTTCATTGGAGGTGAGGTCCCCTTTTCACCCTTGATGCTGTTAATTTGCCTTTCTTCTTTCCTTTTTTTAATTAGATTGACTAGTACTTTGTCTATTTTGTCTGTTTTTTCAAAGTATAAGCTTCTAGTCTTGTTTATTAGCTGAATAGTTCTATCACTTTCAATTTTATTAATTTCTCCCTTAATTTTTAGGATCTCTAGTTTGGTTTTCTTCTGGGGGGTTTTAATTCGTTTGTTCTCAAGTTTTTTTGATTTGCATTTCCAATTCATTGATCTCTGCCCTCCCTAATTTGTTAATATATGCACTCAGGGATATGAATTTTCCTCTAAGTACTGATTTGGCTGCATCCCATAAGGTTTGAAAGGATGTCTCACTGTTGTCATTTTCCTCAATGAAATTATTCATTGTTTTTATGATTTCTTCTCTAACTAACCAATTTTAGAGTATCATATTATTTAATTTCCAATTAATTTTTGATTAGACTCTCCATGTATCCTTGCTGATCAATATTTTAATGCTTTATGATCAGAAAAACTTGCATTTATTATTTCTGCTGTTCCACTTTTGAGTGCCATGTTTCTGTGACCTAGTGTATCATCTATTTTTCTAAATGTGCCATGTGGTGCTGAGAAGAAGGTGTATTCCTTTTTGTCCCTATTTATTTTTCTCCATATGTCTATTAACTCTAATTTTTCTAAGATTTCATTCACATCTTTTACCTCTTTCTTATTTATTTTTTGTTTTTTTTTTAATCTAAATTTGATAGTGGTTGGTTCAAGTCTCCTACTAATATGGTTTTACTGTCTATTTCCTCCTTCAATTCTCCTAGTTTCTCCATTAAAAATTTGGATGCTATACCATTTGGTGTATACATGTTGATTAGTGATATTTCCTCATTGTCTATATACTCCCTTTTAACAGAGTATATTTACCTTCCCTATCCATTTTGATCAAGTCTATTTTTGCTTTGGCTTTGCCCAATATCATGATTGCAACTCCTGCCTTCTTTCTATCAGTTGAGGCCCCAAAGGTCTTATTCCATCCTTTAATTCTAACCTTGTGAGTATCAACGCACCCCATATGTGTTTCTTGAAGACAACAAATGGTAGGGTTTGGGGTTCTAATCCAATCTGCTCTTTATCTACATTTTATACGTGACTTCATCCCATTCTCATTCAATGTTATGATTGTCACTTATGGATTCCCTGTCATTTTGATATCTTCCCCTAGTTCTGACCTTTCTTCTTTAGCTATATTCTTTTGAACCAGTGATTTACTTTAGGTCAGTCCCCCTAGTCCCCTCCCTTGATATGCTTCCCTTTCTAGCCCCTCCCTTTTTATGCTCCCTTCCCCTCCCCCCTCTCCCTCTACTTCCCTCCCTTTTTATACTCCTTTCCCCCTCCCCCTCCTTGATTTTCCTTTCTTTCTTACCCTGTTGGATAAGATAGAATTCAGGATCCCACTGGATCTAGATGTTCTTCCCTCTCAGATTTGATTTCACTAAGAGTAAGGTTTAAGTAATACCACTTTATACTCTCTTCCTCTCCTTCTCATATGAGACTTCTTCCCCTCCCCTTCCCATGTGTATCTTTGTACAGGAAAGATTATTCTATTTATACCCTCCCCCATTTCTTGAAGTAAATGTTTGTATTATCGACAATTTCCCCCTCCCTTTTACTTTCTTTTCCCCCCTTTCACCAAATCTTCTTGATGCCCCAATCTTTCTCTATGCATGATTCTTCTAACTACTCTTATGATGCATACAATTTTTGAGAGTTAAACAATACATGTTCCCCCACATATTAATATATATAATTTAATAAAAATGTAGTCCTTATAGAAGAGAGTTTGACTGAAAGAAAAAGATAAGATTTATCTCCTTTTCCCTTTCTTTCATATTTACCTTTTCATGTTTCTCTTGCTTTCTGTGACTGAATGTCAAATTTTCCACTAAGTTCTGGTCTTTTCTTAGCAAATGCTTGGAAATCTTCTATTTTGTTGAATGCCCATACTTTCCCCTGGAAGTATATAGTCATTTTTGTGGGGTAGTTGATTCTTGGTTGGAGACCCAGCTCTCTTGCCTTTCTAAATATCATGTTCTATGCTTTGCGGTCTCTTAGTGTGTTAGCCGCTAAGTCCTGTGTGATCCTTATGGGAGACCCCCTATATCTGAAGCTCCTCTTCTAGGCTTCTTGTAGGATTTTCTCCTTTTCTTGGAAGCTCTTGAATTTGGCAATTACATTCCTAGGGGTTGTCTTTTTGGGGATTTACTATAGAGGGTGTTCTTTGCACCCTTTCTATTTCTATTTTGCCCTCTTGCTCCAGAACATGTGGGCAATTTTCTTCTATAATCTCCTGTAGAATAGCATCTAGATTTTTGTTTATCTCTGGATTTTCAGGCAGACCAATAATTCTCATGTTGTCTCTTCTTCCTCTGTTTTCCAAGTCTGTGACCTTTTCAGTGAGATATTTCATGTTTTCTTCTAATTCATTAATTTTTTTGGCTTTGCTTTATTGATTCTTGCTGTTTTGTAATCTCACTATCTTCCATTTGCTTAATTCTGGTCATTAGGGACTGGTTTTGCTTTTCAGCTTTGTCTGCCCTTCTATTAGATGCTCCCAGCTCTTTCTCCAATTGTGAAGTCTTGTCTATCAGACTGCTGATATCTTTCTCCCATTTTTCTTTCCAAAATCTTTCCATCTTTTGGGCATGCTTGCTGTCTTCTACTTGCTTAATTCTGGTTGTTAGGGACTGACTTTGCTTTTCAGCTTTGTCTGCCCTTCTATTAGATGCTTCTAGCTCCTTCTCCAATTGTGAGGTCTTGTCTATCAGACTGCTGATCTCTTTCTCTCATTTTTTTTTCCCAAAAGGTTTCCATCTTTTAGGTAAGCTCCAGTTTGAGATCTTCCAGGGCTTGTGGATAGTTTCCATTTTGGCAGGCATGTTCTGATTTTGTTTGTATTTCATCCTCATTCTCTTCTTTTCCTTGGGTACTCCCTCCATAAAAGTTTTCAATAGTCACTCCCCCCCCCCCCCATTCTTCTTGGAGGCTTGATTTTGGGACATGTGCGCCATCCCTTTGGTGGTTTTATTCCACTTTCTTTTTTTTGTTCTAGGGGCTTGTTGATGTGGGTGGGTTTTCTGTGAATTTAGGTTGCCTCAAATTAGTTCTTCCCAGCCTCCTAGGTTTCTTAAAGCACAGGCCCCTGTTCTCAGCACGGCAGCCCTTTTGCTCAGCACAGCCTCTCAGCACCCTTTTGCTTAGCTCAGCTTCTCAGCACCCCTTTGCTCAGCGCAGCCTCTCAACAAGGCCACCCGTTTGCTCAGTGCAGCCTCTCAGTGTGGCCGCCCCTTTGCTCAGTCTTTGCTCAGTGCAGGATTTTCCCATGAAACCACCCTGAGAGGTCGTTTCCTTGAAGTCTGTGTGTGGAAATATTCAAACCCCATGTACCCACGTTTCTGTGGAGTACGGGGGAGTCCCTCCATTCTTCCAAAGGTGATTTTTATGCTCTTTTGAGGTAGTCTATTTCATTCGGTGCCGGGGAGGGGAAGTGAGTTGCGTCTAGATTACTGCCATGTTTACCAGGAAGTCTTCTCCATTTTTTAAATGAGTGAATCAAACAAACTTGTGGAACAAAATTTCAGATTTGATGGATACATAATGGAGAGAAAAGTGGAAGGAAAAAGTGAAGTAATGTTCATTTGCATAAGACTTTAATTGCTGTAAACTTATTACTCAACCTATGTGAAACTGAATTTAATTAGAGGAATAGAGAAAAGAGATCCTGGTATTAGGGATTCTAACTCCAAGAGAGAAGAAACATAGCTATAGTCCCTCTTTAGGTCCCTGAAAGAAAAGTAAGGTACTAGGGGGGTAAATACCCAACATGGAAAAGAGCAATAACTTTGATCATGTTATCTATTCCTAGCTTACTACACTAGAGACTCCATTAAATATCCTTATGGGTGATATCTTGATTCTTTCTCTTGGTTCTGCTGAGTTCTTTTGTTCCCAGTGGAGAAACATTCATTCTGTGTATTCTTTGTTATATACATTCTGTTTATAAATGTTATATAACACCTTTTATTTTGTATTTGTTATTTGCTTGAAAAATGATACTTCCCATGTGCTATGTGTATTCATTGTGAAACTGGCATCTAGTGGGAATGGGATCAAACCTTGAATATATAGTTCATGACACTCCTTCCTTCTTTGTTAATGGATACCAACCAAGTACAACTTGAACCTAAAATTATTTCATTTACCTACTTTAACTCATAAATTCTACTATTAGTATTATACTCCAAGCATGGCAAAGATAAAAAGTAAATACCTCACATATACCAAATGTAATAAAATTTTTAAGTTGCAAAGAATTAGAAACAGCAGATATCCAACAGTTGGGTAACTGCTAATTAAATTTTAGTTCAGGAATATAATGGCATGTGTAAGAAACAGTGATTATGATAAATATCAGAAACATAGAAAGAATTATATGAGCTGAGGCAAGATTCAGTAATAATAAGAAGAATCAAGAAAATAGCATACATAACTAAAACAATATAAATGGAAAGAATAACAAATCAATCAATATTTTATTCTATGAAATTATAAATCAATGCTTATCCTTGAAGACAACAGATAATATTTTTGCATTCAATTCTTTGCAGAGTTGGAAGATCAAATGTATGGAAAACTGCATATACCACCAGATTTTTTCAATATGTTGATTAGATTTGCTGAACTTCTTTATTTCCGCCCTATTTTCTTCTTTGTTTCTTTTTGCAGATGAAATGGTTTGCCCAGGGTGAGGAAAAAATATAGTCAGAAATGTAGATGAAATTAACACAAAATTTATCAATAAACTGTACAGTTTTCTAACTTGTGCTATTTCCATATGATTGGATATATGTAGAAGGATTGAAAATAGGAAGTCCAGAAGGGAAAAGATTAAAATTATTGAGGTTTGAAAATCTACTCCACTTTGGATATGTAACCATTGCAAATAGAGACCTAAGAACTCTATATTTAACAGAGAAGAAATTTTTTATAATATATGAGAAAATATCTCCAGCAAAAGTTTAGCAAGTCACAATGGTGAGGGAGTAGGGAAAGTGTAAGAGGAGGACATGTATATTCAGTGTTTTTATCCTCAAGGGTGATTGACAGATTGACAGCATGGTTACCTGCCCTGCATAATGGTTGGCACCTAAGATATACTATTTATATATATACATATATTTATATATTTATGTTTATATATATATACATACATGTGTATACTTATGCATATACATGATTAAAAAAAGACAACAAAGCAGACATAGATATAGATATACTGACAGATTAACAGAGATTGGGGAGGAGAGGAGAGGTTTGATCCAAAAAACCTGGCTTTAAGGCCTAATTCTACCTTTTATTGGTTTTATTAACTATTTGATCATGGAAGAGAATTTAACTTCTAAGGGCCTGTGTTCACTTAATTGTAAAATATGTATATATTTGCAGTATAAAAACACATAAATATGTTATTTTACAAATTAAATATACATACATGCATGTACATATCCATGAATATCCAAGCTGCAATAAAGAAAATAGTTTTTATAAAACATTTTTTTCTAACAGTACTGGGGGGATGTGACACAGTAGTATTATCACTCATCTTTTATAGATGAGGAAATAGTCTTATACAGATGAAATGACCTGTTACTGATCATATAGCTAATAAATTGCAGGGCACTTAAAACCAGGCATTTTAGTTTCTAAACCAATATTCCTTTGTCATTGCTACTTATTGCAATTTGAAAATTAGAAAATATTTAAATGTGTCTGTATTCATAAAAGCTATTTTTGATAGTTTCAACTTCATTATTGCCAACTGCTATTTCAGAATTTTGACATCCTTTATATTTCAGTAAATATATTCTGACCTAATGTCTGCTGTATTATGCACAGAGATAGATGCATCAGATTCATAAAAGTTAAGCCTGCAGGCTACAAGGTCTGATAGTTTCTACTGTTATGGAAAGACTTTTAGTTTAGATCTCACTGTGACAGCGGCTGGCACTAAAGAAAAAGTGTCAGACTGAAGAGGGTGTGAAATTGATCACTTCAATGAAGGAGGGGCCCCGAGGAGCTTGGAATCTGGAGGAGGAGAAGACTCCAGCTGGGAGAGGAGTTGGTTGCTCTCAGTCTTGAGAAGCCGAAGGGAGAGGGTGAACAAAAAAGACATTTTCCTGAAGGTTACCCACTTTTCCTGCTGGTGACTAGAAATCTTTCCCCCCAACACTTCCCAATTGAAGGAACTTTCTGAAGAGAAATTTGATCAGACTTTACCTCAGCTCTGGTTGCCCAGGAGTGAGTCAGCCTGACTTTCTTCAGGGGGCTCAGGCTGCCAAGTCATGAGTACCCCTCAAACTCGAGGGGGGGGAAAGGGTTTAGATAGAGACAGGGACCCTTTTTTCCCACTTCCCTTTCCCATTCTTTCTATGCTAGTTATTCTTTTGTATTCCCTTGATTGAGTTGACATTAAAAATAGTCAACTTTTCCCCAAGCTTAGTGTGAGTGAACAGATCAAGGGAAGACCCTTTGGTCTTGAGTAGTAGAGGGGGAACAAGAGGGACAAGAGCAAATTGGGGAGAGCAGCTTTAGCTAAGGAGTGAAGGCAGAAGGGGGAAATCTTCAAACTCCCTCTCCTCTCTCTGAGCCAACCCTAAATATCAGTTGTCTCCCATGAACCCAGCTTTGATAAGAGAGGTCTCCTATCTTTCCCCCTCTCAATACTGAAACTCTTTACCCCTCTAGTACAACTTAACCTCCCCTTTTAATACACCACCACATATCTCCACTCTCCCCTCAGCATCCCTATTCCACTTCTACACATATACTATATTTCCTGGCAGTTTACAGTACTTTCTCCTTGGCCTGGGAATTTTTGAACTTGGTTATAATATTCCTGGGAGTTCTCATTTGTGGATTTATTATGCATTCTTTCAATTTCTATTTTATCCACTTGTCCACTTGAATATCAGGATAGTTTTCTTGGATAATTTCTTATGATATCTAGACTTTTTTTTTTCTTGGTCATGATTCTTAGTCCATAATTCTTAAATTGTCTCTCCTGGATTTGGTTTACAGGTCAGTCATTTTTTCAATGAGATAATTAATATTTTTATTCTTTTTATTTTGTTTTATTGTTTCTTGATTTCTCATGAAGTCATTAGCTTCTATTTGTCCAATTCTAATTTTTTTCAAGACTGGATTTCTTTCATGACCTTTTGATCCTCCTTTTCCATTTGGTCCATTATACTTCTTCATTGGAGTTTGTGGCCTCTTTTTTTAAATACGTCAATTCTGTTTTTTTTTCTTTTCTTTAATGGATTTTTGTTCCTTTTTTATTCCATTTGACTAATTTGGTTTTTTTAAGTGGTTATTTTCTTTTTACATTACTTTCATTTCTTTTCCCTATTTTTCTTAAACCTGTTTTATTTGATTTTGAATTCCTTTTTAAGTTTTTTGAGAACTTGAGACCAATCCCCCCTTTTTTCTTTAAAGATTTGCATGTAATTACTTGGATCTCACTGTCTCCTTTTTGTTTTGTGCTTTATTCTTTGCCCCCAAAGAGATTTTTGAGGGTTAATTTTTTTCTTTTTTTTGCTGTTTTCTAATGTTTTCAGCATTTTCTTTTTGCTTGTGGACTAGGAACACTAAAAACTGCTTGCTGAATCTGTCTCCTCTACTTCTAGCTTGCGGGATTTGGCAGTGTGGGATATTTTGCTCTGGGGTTAGGTCTATACTGCAGCAGGGCAGATTTGAAAACGCCTGGTGTTGTGGACTTCCAGGTCTCACTGGAGACTGATTCCAGGTCCTGTGACTTCAACGGGTGGGTCAAAGGTTATCTTTTGCTGGTATTGTAAAGGGTTAAATTTTGGGGAGGAGCTTTAAAAAATATGAGAGCAGTTTGGTAAAACACAAAACACTTTGTTTATTTTGAGAAGTTCAGATAGGAAATAGAAAGGAAGAAAGTGAGAATATTACTCTAATATCTTCTAACTAGGCCTAAAATCCCAATCCAAACTAAAATTTCTAAAAAAAAAAAAAAAGCCAAACAATACAACTGCCTTTGAGGGCAGATGCTTCTGCCTGGGGCAGGCCTGGTCTATCTTAACTACACTGTCTGCCTAAGATTATATTGTCTATCTAACTACCTACCTAAGCTAATCAATAAACATTAATCAAACTCCAACCCCCTTAAATCCATTGTCTTTACCTCAACTGTAAGTTAGAAAACTCCAACTGCCATTCTCACTGAGACAAAAGCAGATGGAGCTTCTGCACTCTAGGAAACTCCAGAGGCAAAAGCCTACTTCAAAATATTCTTTCCCTTACATATCTACTTCGTCTCCCAGGTAATGGAAACTTCAGAACTCTTACAAAGAAACTTGTCAGTTAAGAGGCTCTCACTGTGAACTCTTTCTGCTCCCTTGCCTCTTAAAGAGACAGAGGGAGAAATTAAGAAAATTCTTTTGATAGTATAGCAATTGTCCTGTGATCCTGAAGTTAGCCTATGTGCAATCACAGAATCTTACACAGTAGGTGGGGGCAGGGGTGTTCAGCCAGGACTCCTCTGTGTTCAGTTTTGCTTGTGGTCCTTCCTTATAATGTGAAAATCAACTCTTTCTTCCTACCTTGCAAGTTTTGTTCAACAGGATAGCCTCCTCAAACCCTCTTGCTGTTTATTTTTGAGTCTTCTCATTTTGAGGACTTTTTTAAAGATTAGATTGGAAGGATTATCAAAGCAATTTTGGCTTTCACTGTTATTAACCTGCCATTTTAGCCCCACCCAACTCAGATTATGTTACCTGAATGAGGATCAACCTAAATTGGTACAGGGATGCTCATCAGCAGAAAGTTAGTCATAAATAAAATGTCATATGAATTTTTGGAGAGAATGGCCATATCAATCTGGTGACAAAGCCATTTGAGTAGATTTGGACAAACATTATTAACTTTTGCAATTCATATCTTTTCTCTGGTTTGAGAGAATTTTATCCATATTGTGGATTATGAAAAATATTAACAACTAATTTTAAGATAAACTGCATCCTATATCAATCTTTTAATATATATATATATATATATCAAATTATGTGAACAGTCATGTTAGATGATTATAAGTCTTTAACTTGGACTTTTTGTGTTGGGGAGATCCGAAAGAGTTGTCTCTCTGCACCTATTTAACTAGAATGCTGTAAATATTTATTTGAAGTGATGCCTAATAGAAGTAGAGAAGAGTCGTGGCTTTGTACCCCACTCTCCATCCTACTTAACAATTAGTAATGACAAAATTAATTCAAAATTTTTGACTGAGTTCTATTCAGTGACTGTGTAGCTTAAATACAATAGACTGACTTCATTTTGTCATCAGGATAAGTGAAAATAACTGAATCATTCATATTTGAACTTTTTGTCAATATAACTTGAATATACGCAAATATTCTTCAATAGAAGAGAACTTGCCTGTTGTATGCGAATGTACGAGAGTGGGGGATTTTTAAGCTTTTTAATTTTTTTATTGTAAATGTTTACTTTTTTTCTCCAAGATTACATTGGCATAATTTTCATTAATTATTTTCTGTCATTTTTCAATCCATGTTCTCTTCCTCCCTCCAACCCTTTCCTCTTCCCCAAGGCAGCAGGTTGTACATAGGTTATTCTACAATACATATTTCCATGTTCATCATATTGTGAAGGAAGACATCACTTACACACACCAATGAAAAATTCATGGATGAAATAAAGTGAAGAATGGCATGCATTAATCTGCATTCAGGCTTCATCATTTCTTCCTTTAGCAATGGATAGGCTTTTTCATTATGAGTCTCTTGGAGTTGTCCTGGATCCTTGCATTGCTAGTAATAGTTAACTAATTCACATTTGGTCACCCTACATTATTTCTGTTTCTTTAGAAAATATTTTCCTACTTCTGTTCACTTCACTTTGCATTACTTCCTATATGTCTTTCCAGGTATTTTTGTGATCATCTTGTTTGCCATTTCTTATGGTTCAATAGTATTCCATTATAATCATATACCACAACTTGTTCAATCATTACCTAACTGATGGATGTCCCTTTAGTTTCCCATTCTTTGCTATCAAAAAAAAAAAACGAGCTGCTATAAATATTTTTTGTAAAAGTAGGTCCCTTCCCCCTCCCTTTTTATCTCTTTGGGATGCAAAAGTGTTGTAATAGCAAAAATAGAAGGGATTGCCTTTCCACAACACAGTGTTCTAAACTCCTCTAATTTCCCTATGTTATAAATTAGAAATCCAGTTAGCTCTATGATAATTTCTATCTAAAGAATTCCAAGTTTCTAAATAGTAAGGCAGATTGTTAAATCCTCAATACTACATGATTATCTAAAGAATATTTTTAAAAGCTCTCACAGATTCTCCTCAACAGGATCCAAGGAGATCTTCTATTTAAGATCCTTCATGATCATTATTCTAGTTTCCAATTCAGAAAGGAGGACAAAGTGTGGAAAAGCAATATTTAAAAATGGTATAAAAGCTTACCTGTGGTGGCCTCTGAGAGAGTCTCCCTATAGTTACATCACCACTGGTCATGTTCAGATTTTGAGGACCACAGATCTTACCTGATTGTAATGACAAAAATAGGCAGTAGGGGTTTGAGGAAGGGCACACAGGTACTGGATATGTAGCAGGGAGTGGTAAGAAGAAAAAAACCTCATTAAGAAAACATCAGTTTTTGGTGAAGATAGATTAAAAACTGACTGAAGAGAACAGGCAAAAAATCAAAGCAAATAATCATCTCAGTAAACAGCAATAAAGACAACTGATTCTTATTTTCCTGAGGAGGATCAATTTATTACAACACATTTTGCAAGGCCTAATGAAATAACTTCATAAAGTACAAAGACCTCCATAATGATTTTGAAGAACAAAATATTGAAGGAATATACCAAAGATATGAGATCAGAAGTTGGAGCTCTTGAGGAAAAAAAATCAGTAGGTATGATTAGACTAAAGAATTTTAACCTGTCAACAAACAGTTATTAAATGATTACTATGTTCCAATCACATTGCTAAGTACTAGAAATATATATTGTAGAAAAGAAGGATAATTCTTATCCTCAAAGAGGGAATAATTACATTCTAACAGATAAAGATACACACAAAAAAGAAACTGGACAAGGAATAGGATTGAGGAAGGTATCCAATGGAGAGAACATGATTTCAGCCTGATGATAAATGAAGAGTTAGATGGACTGGGCAAAGTTCAGAAAGAAAATTATTGGGAGGAGACATCCCAGTAGAGGTGGGTGGTGACTACAGAGACTGAGGGCATTTCTGAGGGATGAATCAAAGTAATCTTCTAGGATAAAGG
This sequence comes from Monodelphis domestica, assembly GCF_027887165.1. Lineage (NCBI taxonomy): Eukaryota > Metazoa > Chordata > Mammalia > Didelphimorphia > Didelphidae > Monodelphis > Monodelphis domestica. The sequence goes on from NC_077233.1 coordinate 248,564,966, forward strand.
TTTTACAAAAAACTGCTGTCAATTTTCTGAGAAAAAAGAAGCATATTAGAATGTAAAACTCACAGAAAAAAATTAATTAAAAAATAATATGATGGGAGGAACACATGACAATTCTACAAAAGAAAAAGCAATGACCCAGGAAACTTGGTAGAATATTGGCTAACCAGTGTTAAGCTTGAAGTCATGAAGTTATTAAGTCACTTTTTACTTATATTCAATTATTTGTGACACTATTTGGGGTTATCTTGGCAAAGATACTAGAGTGGTTTGCCTTTTCCAGCTTATTTTATAGATGAGAAAACTGAAGTGAACAAGGTTAAGTGCCTTGTCTAGGGTCACACAGTTTATAAATGTGATTTGAGTTCAGGAAGAGCAGTCTTGAAGACATGCTAAGATCAAGTTGTGAAGACCTGAGTTCAAACCCTGCATTAGAATCTAAATATGTGTGTGGTCCTGGGCAAATCATTTAATATCAATTTCATCCTCTGTTACTTTCAATATTGTTGCGTGGATAAAATGAGATAATACTTTTAAACCACTTTGCAAACTTTAAGGAATATATAAGTTCTAGCTGTTATTGTTATTATTAAAATTATCACTTTTATAATAATTATTCTAGTTAAAATATAATTTGATAGGAGTAATCCATAAACCGTGGTTATTTCAGAATGAAATATATCATAAAAAATCAAACATGGAAAGAAATCATAGGGAAAAATTGCATAGAAAACTTGCTAAGAAGTATCAAATTTTAGAACAAGAGAATCTTTTTTTTTCATTTTAAAGGAAAAAATAAACTTCCACTGGAAAATGTCCATTGAAATTTTCAGAGAAATGGCTTCCTATTTTAGATCCATATCTTAGAAATGAACTCTTTACCAAGGAACTGTCAGCAGTTACTTCCTCATTTACCTTCTATTCTTATTTTAGCTGTATTGGTTTAATTTGTATGAATTTCTTTTTAAAAGTTATATGTAATATGAAATTTCCATATTATTCTTCTGTGGATTCTATCAATATGCTCTTCATTCCTTCTTTGGCCATGAACTCTTCCTATATGTATAGCTTTTATATTATTTAAATACTATAGAGTGGAAAAAGAAAAATCAATTTTAATATAGAAAGAAATAACATTACCAAAATTACAGTTTCAATCATAAAATTTAAAATCAATAAGTGAAAAATATTTTAGCACTCCAAGCTGAATTAATCAAAAAAATATAGGAATGTTTCCTTGTGCTGAAGTAAGATAAAATTACCAGTCAAAAAAAACAAAACAAAAATTATTGGCACATCAAAATAATAATATTTACTGGATGATGGAATACTATTGTGCTAAAAGGAATAATAAAGTGGGGGAATTCCATGGATACTGAAACAACCTCCAGGAAGTGATGCAGAGCAAGAGGAGCAGAACCAGGAAAACATTTTACACAGAGACTGATACACTGTGGTACAATTGAAGGTAATGGACTTCTCCATTAGTGGCAATGCAATGACCCTGAAATGTAGGAATCTATGAGAAAAACCAATACCCACATCCAGAGGAAACACTGTGGGAGTAAAAACACTGAGGAAAAGCAATTGCTTGATTACAGGGGTTAGGGGGGCATGTCTGAGGAGAGACTCTAAATGAACACTCTAATGCAAATAAATACCAACAACATGGAAATGGGTTCGAATCAAGAACACATGTGAAACCTAGTGGAATCACGTGTTGGCTATGGGGGGGGGAAGAAAATGATCTTTGTCTCCAATGAATAATATTTTGAAATGACCAAATAAAATATTGTTTAAAAATATTTACTGGAAATTTGATACTAAGTATGCAAGACTTTTTTTGGATCTGAAGAAAAAGGTAAATGTGAAATAATTCCTTCAAAAGAACACAGGTGTGAGCAGGTTCTTCAATATGTCAATTTATAAGGATAAGAAAATGAATTAAAATAACAATAAAATTATTATTTGGTTTCAGGTCACTAGGACTAGACTGGTTCATTAATCATACTATCTTGAAATAACAGAATATTGTATGGATATCTTTTTTTTATTCATTTAAAACCAAGAAAATGTGAATATTGCCTAAGAAACATGTTGATTGCAAAGAAATCATCACTGAGCTAAATAATCTAAGGAGCAAAAGGTACAATATGAAAAGTCATATTGGGAAGAGAAGTCAATTAATCTTTTTTTTTTTTTAAATATATTTTATTTGATCATTTCCAAGCATTATTCGTTAAAGATCATTTTCTTTTCCTCCCCCCTACCCCCCATAGCCGACGCGTAAGTCCACTGGGCATTAGATGTTTTCTTGATTTGAACCCATTGCTTTGTTGATAGTATTTGCATTAGAGTGTTCATTTAAAGTCTGTCCTCTGTCATGTCCCCTCAACCTCTGTATTCAGGCAGTTGCTTTTTCTCGGTGTTTCCACTCCCATAGTTTATCCTTTGCTTATGAATGGTGTTTTTTTTCTCCTGGATCCCTGAAAGTTGTTCAGGGACATTACACTGCCCCTAATGGAGAAGTCCATTACGTTCGATTATACCACAATGTATTAGTCTCTGTGTACAATGTTCTCCTGGTTCTGCTCCTCTCGCTCTGCATCACTTCCTGGAGGTTGTTCCAGTCTCCATGGAACTTCTCCACTTTATTATTCCTTTGAGCACAATAGTATTCCATCACCAACATATACCACAGTTTGTTCAGCCATTCCCCAATTGATGGGCATCCCCTCGTTTTCCAGTTTTGGGCCACCACAAAGAGCGCAGCTATGAATATTTTTGTACAAGTCTTTGTGTCCATTATCTCTTTGGGGTACAGACCCAGCAGTGCTATGGCTGGGTCAAAGGGTAAATTCAATTAATCTTTTAAAGACAAAAAAAGTCTTATTCACTAGTTAGTAAATCAGTGTATTATGTTGAATATATTGAGAAATGATTCTCAGTTAGGGAGAGGAGATAGAGGATAGAGTTATAGGAAATCCCAGAAAAAAAAAACTAAAATTTTATAGATGTGAAGATGATGCTTTTGCTCACCCTCAATGCTTTTGCAGTAATGTTAGAGGAGGAGTGAGGTGGAGGGTGATAAGTATAGAACACTGGGTGGCAAATCACAGATGGGAGAGTGAAAAATGAAAATTATTGGCAATAGAAAGAAAAAGTTTTAATAGGATCACAAAGTGACAGCTCAGAGGATGGCAGATGTGGGACACATTTGTAACTGCATTTTTATATGTACACAATATTTATATGAACAAAATATATGAACAAAATGTGTGCAGACTATAATATATATAGTATATATACTTAATAGTACAAAACAATGCACACAATTAAATATATATTTTATGTACACACATTTGAAGTTAAAATTTTATACCTATAAGGAAATATCTATCATTAATGGAAGGAAAAAAAAAGTCAAAATTTATAACTATCAATGCAAATGGAATAAATTCCCTGATAAAAATAAAGAGAATGGAGGAATGTATATTTAAAATTCCTGTATATAAGGAATACATTTGAAATTGAGGCAAATGTAGAATCAAAATGAGTAGATGGAATAAAATGTATCATGTTTCAAGTAACTCCACAAAGGAAAAAAGTATTGATTTAATATAAGGCAAGTTTAAACATTATGTTGACTGTCAAATGAGGACTCAGTATCATATTAAAGGCACTAAAAATAAGGAAAATGTTATTAAATATATATATATATATATGGATCAAATGGCAATATTTTAAAGTTTTTAAAGGGATGTCTAGTGAATTGCCTCCCGAAAAGACATTGATATTAACATCATTATAGCTATTAATAAGTTTTGGCATTCCTCTTTCATAACTATATAAATCCAACAAAGATAAAGGGAGTAAAATATACAACTAGATAGATTGTTAGAAAAATATAATTTGGGCAGTGAGAGGAAACTTCCAGTCAAGATGGCGGCTTAGAGAAAGCTAAAGTTCAGATCTCCTGAAACCCTTCCCTACCGATCTCAAACCAAATGCTCCTAGGACACCGAAATTCAAAACGATCAACAGCATAGACCCCGGGAGTCTGCCTCCTGGACCTGGACCTGGATCAAAAGGTATGCCCCCCCCAAAAGCCAGAACCCGAGACCACTCGGACCAAAAGGGCAGGCAGAAGGAAGGTCCTAGGACCCATCCCCCCCAACCCAGAGCACCGAGTCCGAGGCAGCAGAGGCAACCTCAGAGCCCCACGGCCTGCTATTCTGAAAGCCACATCCTGAAAACAACCTAACCCAGTCTAGGGGGCACCCAGACAGCAAGGAAACAGAGAGGGACAGGGGAGATCATAACCCCCTGGGAGGAGCCCTCAGAGCTCCAGGAAGCTGCGGCCCCTCCCCCTCAGAGAGCAGGGTCTTCTGGAACAACAGCAACCCACAGGGCTGGCAAAAGGACCCCAGGGCCGGCTATTCAGAAGGCCTCTTTCTGAAAACAACCTGACCCAGTCGAGGGGGTACCCAGACAGCAGGGAAACAGAGAGACGGGGGGAGCTTATAACCCTCTGGCTGGATCCCTCCATCCCAGTCTCAGGTCCCTGCCTCAGGGCACACTCAATTCAACCCAGGGACACACAAGCAATTCCTGGCTTCCCCAGGAAGACAAAACAACAACTTCATAGAAAGGACAATCTGCCTGGGGCTAAAACCTCTGAACACCAGACAGAGATAAGAAAAGCTAATCCTCCCCACTCAGATAGATATGGCAAACTCCACAGAAGCACAAAAAAACCAAAATTCCAAAAGAAACAAGAAGAAAGGGGCGACTTTGGACACATTTTATGGAGCAAAAATAAAAAACACAGAGGAGATAGAAGAGGAAACACAAGCAAATGCTCTGAAAACTTCCAAAGGAAATGGAAACTCTCCACAAACCCATGAAGAATATGAATCAGAAATGATCAAAAAGATGGAAGCCTTCTGGGAGGAAAAATGGGAAATAATGCAAAAGAAATTCACGCATATACAAAACCAGTTTGACCAAACTGAAAAGGAAAACCAGGCTTTAAAGCAAGAACTAATAAAGCAAAGCCAAAAGATCAAGAAATTAGAAGAGAACATAAAATATCTCACTGACAAGGTGACAGATTTGAAAAATAGAGGGAGAAGAGATAATTTAAGAATAATTGGACTTCCAGAAAAGCCAGAAATAAACAGCAAACTGGACATGGTGATACAAGATATAATCAAAGAAAATTGCCCAGAGATTCTAGAACAAGGGGGCAATACAGCCACTGACAGAGCTCACAGAATACCCTCTACACTAAACCCCCAAAAGACAACTCCCAGGAATGTAATTGCCAAATTCCAAAGCTCTCAAACAAAAGAAAAAATCCTACAAGAAGCCAGAAAAAGACAATTTAGATATAGAGGAATGCCAATCAGGGTCACACAAGACCTTGCAAGTTCCACTCAATTATTGTAAGGCATGGAACATGATTTTCAGAAAGGCAAGAGAGTTGGGTTTTCAACCAAGAATCAGCTATCCAGCAAAACTGACTATATATACTTCCAAGCGAAAGTAGGGGCATTCAACAAAATAGAAGATTTCCAAGTTTTTGCAATGAAAAGACCAGAACTCTGTGGAAAGTTTGATATAAAAAAATCAAAGAGCATGGAATACCTGAAAAGGTAAATATGAAGGAAAGGGAAAAGGAGAAAAATCTTATCTTCTTCTTTTACTCAAACTCTCTTCTATAAGGACTACATTTATATCAATCTATGTATACTAACATGTGGGGAAAATGTAATATGTAAATAGGGGGAAAATAAAGACAAAATAGAATAATCTTTCTCACACAAAGATTCACACAGGAAGGGGAGGGAAAGAAAACTCTTATAAGAAGGAGAGGAAGAGAGTTTTTACTTAAACCTTACTCTCAGGGAAATCAACTCTGAGAGGGAAGAACATCCAGATCCATTGGGATCTTGAATTCTATCTTACCCAATAAGGGTAGGGAGAAGGGAAAACCAAGGGGGGGGGGAAGAGGGAAAACAAAAGGGGAGGGAAAGAGAGGGGGTAAGGGGATGGACTAAAAAGGGAAACATATCAAGGGAGGGGATAAGGGGGACTGATTAAAAGTAAATCACTGGACTAAAAGGTAGAGTAGAAGAAAAAAAGGTTAGAATTAGGGAAGGTTATCAAAATGCCAGGGAGTCCACAAATGACAGTTATAACTTTGAATGTGAATGGGATGAACTCACCCATAAAACGTAGATGAATAGCAGAATGGATTAGAATCCAAAACCCTACCATATGTTGTCTTCAAGAAACACACATGAGGAGGGTTGACACCCACAAGGTCAGAATTAAAGAATGGAGTAAGACCTTCTGGGACTCAACTGAGAGAAAGAAGGCAGGAGTGGTAATCATGATATCTGATAAAGCCAAAGCAAAAATAGACCTGATCAAAAGGGACAGGGAAGGTAATTATATTGTGTTAAAAGGGACTTTAGACAATGAGGAAATATCATTAATCAACATGTATGCACCAAATAATATAGCACCCAAATTTCTAATGGAGAAACTAGGAGAATTGAAAGAAGAAATAGATAGTAAAGCCATATTAGTGGGAGACTTAAACCAACCATTATCAAATTTAGATAAATCAAATCAAAAAATAAATGAGAAAGAGGTAAAAGAAGTGAATGAAATCTTAGAAAAAATAGAATTAATAGACATATGGAGAAAAATAAATAGGGATAAAAAGGAATACACCTTCTTCTCAGCACCACATGGCACATTCACAAAATTTGACCATACATTAGTTCACAGAAACATAGCACACAAATGCAGAAAAGCAGAAATAATAAATGCAGCCTTCTCAGAACACAAGGCAATAAAAATAATGATCAGTAATGGTACATGGAAAACCACATAAAAAACTAACTGGAAATTAAACAATATGATACTCCAAAATCGTTTAGTTAGAGAAGAAATCATAGAAACAATTAATAATTTCATCGAGGAAAATGACAATGGTGAGACATCTTTTCAAACCTTTTGGGATGCAGCCAAAGCTGTAATCAGAGGTAAATTCATATCCCTGAGTGCATATATTAACAAACTAGGGAGAGCAGAGATCAATCAATTGGAAATGCAAATAAAAATACTGGAAAGCAATCAAATTAAAAACCCCCAGCAGAAAACCAAACTTGAAATCCTAAGAATTAAGGAAGAAATTAATAAAATCGAAAGTGATAGAACTATTGATTTAATAAATAAGACTAGAAGCTGGTACTTTGAAAAAACAAACAAAATAGACGATGTACTTTCTAATTAATTTCTAAGTAATTTCTAATTTCTAATCTAATTTAAAAAAAGGAAGGAAGAAAAGCAAATTAACAGCCTCAAAGATGAAAAGGGGGACATCACCTCCTATGAAGAGGAAATTAAGGCAATCATTAAAAATTACTTTGCCCAATTATATGGCAATAAATACACCAATTTAGGTGATATGGATGAATATATACAAAAATACAAACTGCCTAGACTAACAGAAGAAGAAATAGAATACTTAAATAATCCCATATCAGAAAATGAAATCCAACAAGCAATCAAAGAAGTTCCTAAGAAAAAATCCTCAGGGCCTGATGGATTCACCAGTGAATTCTATCAAACATTCAGAGAACAGTTAATCCCAATACTATACAAACTCTTTGACATAATAAGCAAAGAGGGAATTCTACCAAACTCCTTTTATGACACAAACATGGTACTGATTCCAAAACCAGGCAGGTCAAAAACAGAGAAAGAAAACTATAGACCAATATCCCTAATGAATATAGATGCAAAAATCTTAAATAGGATACTAGCAAAAAGACTCCAGCAAGTGATCAGAAGGGTCATCCACCATGATCAAGTAGGATTTATCCCAGGGATGCAGGGCTGGTTCAATATTAGGAAAACTATCCACATAATTGACCACATCAACAAGCAAACCAACAAGAACCACATGATTATCTCAATAGACGCAGAAAAAGCATTTGATAAAATACAACACCCATTCCTATTAAAAACACTAGAAAGCATAGGAATATAAGGGTCATTCCTAAAAATAATAAACAGCATATATCTAAAACCATGAGCTAATATCATCTGCAATGGGGATAAACTAGATGCATTCCCAATAAGATCAGGAGTGAAACAAGGATGCCCATTATCACCTCTACTATTCGACATTGTACTAGAAACACTAGCAGTAGCAATTAGAGAAGAGAAAGAAATTGAAGGCATCAAAATGGGCAAGGAGGAGACCAAGTTGTCACTCTTTGCAGATGACATGATGGTCTAATTAAAGAATCCTAGAGATTCAACCAAAAAGCTAATCGAAATAATCAACAACTTTAGCAAAGTTGCAGGATACAAAATAAACCCACATAAGTCATCAACTTTTCTATATATCTCCAACACAGCTCAGCAGCAAAAACTAGAAAGAGAAATACCATTCAAAATCACCTTAGACAAAATAAAATACCTAGGAATCTATCTCCCAAGATAAACAAAGGAACTATATGAACACAACTACAAAACACTCTCCACACAACTAAAACTAGACTTGAGCAATTGGAAAAATATTAACTGATCATGGATAGGACGAGCCAATATAATAAAAATGACCATCCTACCCAAACTTATTTATCTATTTAGTGCCATACCCATTGAACTCCGAAAATATTTCTTTACTGATTTAAAAAAAAACATAACAAAATTCATCTGTAATAACAAAAGATCAAGGATATCCAGGGAAATAATGAAAAAAAAAACACATATGATGGGGGCCTTGCAGTCCCAGACTTTAAACTATATTACAAAGCAGCAGTCATCAAAACAATTTGGTACTGGCTAAGGACAGAAAGGAAGATCAGTGGAATAGACTGGGGGAAAGTGACCTCAGCAAGACAGTATACGATAAACCCAAAGATCCCAGCTTTTGGGACAAAAATCCACTATTCGATAAAAACTGTTGGGAAAATTGGAAGACAGTGTGGGAGAGACTAGGAATAGATCAACACCTCACACCCTACACCAAGATAAATTCAAAATTGGTGAGTGACTTAAACATAAAGAAGGAAACCATAAGTAAATTGGGTAAACACAGAATAGTATACATGTCAGACCTTTGGGAGGGGAAAGGCTTTAAAACCAAGCAAGACATAGAAAGAATTACAAAATGTAAAATAAATAATTTTGACTATATCAAATTAAAAAGCTTTTGCACAAACAAAACCAATGTAACTAAAATCAGAAGGAAAACAACAAACTGGGAAAAAATGTTCATAGAAACCTCTGACAAAGGTTTAATTACTCAAATTTATAAAGAGCTAAATCAACTGTACAAAAATCAAGCCATTCTCCAATTGATAAATGGGTAAGGGACATGGATAGGCAGTTCTCTGATAAAGAAATCAAAACTATTAATAAGCACATGACAAAGTGTTCTAAATCTCTTATAATCAGAGAGATGCAAATCAAAACAACTCTGAGGTATCACCTCACACCTAGCAGATTGGCTAACATGATAGGAAAGGAAAATAATGAATGCTGGAAGGGATGTGGCAAAGTAGGGACATTAATTCATTGCTGGTGGAGTTGTGAACTGATCCAACCATTCTGGAGGGCAATTTGGAACTATGCCCAAAGGGTGACAAAAGAATATCTACCATTTGATCCAGCCATTAGCACTGCTGGGTCTGTACCCCAAAGAGATAATGGACAAAAAGACGTACAAAAATATTCATAGCTGCGCTCTTTGTGGTGGCCAAAAACTGGAAAACGAGGGGATACCCATCAATTGGGGAATGGCTAAGCAAATTGTGGTATATGTTGGTGATGGAATACTATTGTGCTAAAAGGAATAATAATAATAATAAAAAGGAGGAATTCCATGGAGACTGGAACAACCTCCAGGAAGTGATGCAGAGCAAAAGGAGCAGAACCAGGAGAACATTGTACACAGAGACTAATACACTGTGGTATAATCGACCGTAATGGACTTCTCCATTAGGGGCGGTGTAATGTCCCTGAACAATCTGCAGGGATCTAGGAGAAAAAACACTATTCATAAGCAGACGATAAACTGTGGGAATAGAAACACTGAGAGCAGTTGAGGGGACATGACAGAGGAGAGACTCTAAATGAACACTCTAATGCAAATACTAACAACATTGCAATGGGTTCAAATCAAGACATATGTGATACCCAGTGGAATCACGCATCGGCTACTGGGGGTGGGTGAGGGGAGGAAAAGGAAATGATCTTTGTCTTTAATGAATAATGCTTGGCAATGATCAAATAAAATATTATAAAATAAAAAATAAAAAAAAGAAAAATATAATTTGATGAACCTTTGGCAACCTATTAATTATAATATTGATTTTATGTTTTTCAACATCCCATGGTACTTTTATTAAATCCAGTCAAACATCTGGACAATAAAAGAAGGATAATCAAATTTAAAATAAAGGTTAAGAAGCGCAACCTTTATATACCAAAATGCAATTAAATATTATGTATTAAAGGTAAAAAGAACAAAAAGATATTGACTTAAATATAGACTATGCGATAACATCCTCAATAATGATTAGATTAAAGAGTAAATCATAGGAATATAATTATAATGTAATATAATATAATATAAATATAACATATAATTATGTTAAAGATAATAATATTCATAATTCAGCCCAGGAATGCTTCTAATATGTAGATAAATCATTCATTAAAGGAAAATTTATATTTTGCAAACAATTAACAAAATAGAAATATAATAGTCAATGAAACAATATAAAATTTGCAATCCCAAAACAATAACAAAATCATCTTGAAGTGACTAATTTAAAATAATTATACAATTAATACAAATGATGAACAGATGCTTAAAGCATTAAAAAAATCAATAAGTTATTAGCTGACCTGACAAAAGACAGATGTGAAAATCAAATTATCCAAATGAAAAACTAAACAAGTTGATTGAATTTCTCAGACTGAAAATAATTATTAGGAAGTATTCTAGAATATTACATAGTAGCATTAACAACAATTGAGAAGTTAGAGGAAGTGAGAGAATATGAAAATCCCAAAATAACACACACATATTACCAAAAAAAAATAAAGATTTTAAACATCTAATATAAAAATTAAAAAAAAATTAACAAATCCATAATTGAATTATCAGTAGTTTAAAGGGAGTGAGGAACCCTGGGCCGAAAGGATAAATTTACAAGTGAATTATGAATACCTATTCTACTAAAAAGAGACAGAAGATATTCTACCCAACGGCTTTTGTGCTGCAAATATAATCTTGATAGCAGAACTAGGGAGAGACAAAATTAAAAAAAAATATTCACACTCACAGACTACTTTCACTAAATAATATGAATGAAAGTTTTCAATATAATTTCTGCAAGAAAACTAAATCATCACACAGAAGAAAATGTCATGACCAAATTTGATTCAGTTGATAAAGGCCCTGCCTAATATCAGAAATATTATTAGAATACTTCATTTTAAGCAGTATTTTTAAAAACTCATTTTAAAAATATTTCAGTAGATATAGCATATATGTGTGACAATATATCAAATTTGTTTTGTGAAAATAAGTTTAAAAAGCATCAGTATAGAAGGACCTTTCTCTAGTATGTTCTGAATGCATGGGGTAAATATTGTTAACAAAAAAATGGGAATAGCCTCTTTCCATTCTCACCATTTGACAGTTCTAGAAAGGTCCTAACAAAGAAAGAAAAAAAATTAAAGTTACAAATATTTATTAAGAAGACAAAATTATCCCCATTTGTAGGTAAAATAATGTTGCACTGAGTACATGTGAGGGAATCATTTAAGAAACTGATGATTAAGCGCAAAAATAACTAGTACTTCTGTATAATGTTAATTTTAAAAATGAAGAAAAAACCCAATAATAAGCAAAATTTCCTTCAAAATTACTACAAAATGCACATAGTGTTTGGATTTAACTTAACTAACACAAATGAGATTTACATAAGAATAGCAAAAGAACATAAAAAGTATTATTAGCACCACCATATATAATAATATACAACAATAATAATAACTCACATATATATCTAGGCATTGACCTTAGTTAGCTCTTTACAATTATTATTCCCTTGGATTCCTACAACAACTTTTGAAGATAGATACTATTATTATCAGCCCTATTTTACAAAGGAGGAAACCTAAGAAAGCAGAGGTTAAGTAACCTCTCCAGGGTCTTACAATGAGTAAGTGTCTGAGATTAGATTGTAATTCAAGTCTTCCTGATTGCAAGACAATGAAAGAAGAGTTAAATAGAGAAATATTCACTTCTTAGTGGTTAGCCAAACCAATAAAATCATAATATTGCCTAAATTAAAATAACAAATTTTCAATCATGCCACGAAGGAATGTTTAAAAAAATTTTTATACATTACATTTATTTGAAAGAACAAAAGGTCTAGAATATCTAGGGAAATAACACAAAATATGAAAGGAAAAATATGAGCATTATTAAAATCTACATTAATATTAGTAACCATCACAGTTATTTGTAATTGGTTAAAAACAGAAAAGTAGATCAATATAACAAACTAAATAAGCAAAGAGTAGAAACGACCTTAAAGAGTCTCTTTATGATTGATAAACTTAAGTATGTATATAACTTGGGGAAGGACAAACTTTATGATAAGAACTTTTGGAAAAACTATAAAGAAACCTAACAGAAATGACATTTATACCAATACTTTATACTGCTTTGTATAATAAACTGAAAATATGTAAGCAACCTGAATATAAAGGTCATATCATTAAAAATATACGAGTGTTACAGCAGTTAGGGTGACAATCTTTTGCCAAACAAGTGATAGCACACACAAAATAACATCCATAATCACATTAATAACATTATAAAATAGATTATAGATAATTCTAATTCAAAAAAATGAAAGCTTTTGAGTGAACTATCAGTAATCTTATTATTAGACTAAAACCATGATATTCTAGTAGTACAAAAACTCAGTTTCTTTTCAAATGTGTATTATAAGAAAATCTGTCAGTCATTTTGGGGAAATAGAGGTAGAGTTTATATGTATATACACTTTTGGGACTGTTGCTTGCATTAAAATTAGTTTCTTAATTTCTCACTTCTTTCCTGATTTCTTGGTGGAACTTAGATTTTGGGTGTAGCAATTGAGGATGCTTAAAAGTTAAGAAGTGAAGCCTTTGGCAGAAAGGATAGCAGTCTACCAATATTTGAGTGGGGTTTTGAATGTGGTATTAGGGTTTGGTTTGCTCCAAAAGGCAGAAGTAGGAACTATGGTTAGAAGTAATAGGGAGGAAGATTTTCAATAAGCCTTAAGAATAACTTACTAATAATTGTATTTGTCTGAAAATTGAATGAACTTCCTACTGTATCTGGAGCTCCTCAGGCAAGAGGTTGTATGAAAAGCTAGTTCAGGTATTGTAGAAGAAATGTATACTTTGGGTAAAGATTGACCTTAAAGAACTCTGAGCTCACGTTCTAACTTTACAATTCTATATGGATGGAATTAATGGGAAATTAACTTAAAATATATGGAGTTTAACTTTTCAGATAACTTTTCCAGGAAATAACTGTTCATGATATAAAAGGATAAATGTATAAAGTTTTAACTACTAGTTTCTCAAAAGGAAGAGTTGACTTAATGACAATAAACTGCTAATACATTCTTTAAAAATTCCTCAAATGATCATTTCAGAATGCTAAATGCAGAAAGAGTAATTAAAAACAAATTTTAGGGTGTTTCAGACAATAAATTCTCTTAACTAGATCAATGTACTCTACAGTACAAGTGCTTATTTTCAATTTAAATTGGGTTTTGATGAAGAAGGATTTATAGAACAAAAAGTCCAAAAACTTTAAGAATCATATTTTACATATTTTAATAACAAATTGTTTCTGAATTTTTAAAACCACCTATTTCCTACAGGTGAAGTAAGGTGACAAATATTAGTGTGGCACATGCATACTTTGTCAAAATTATAGGATTTTTGTTTGATGTTATAATTACTTCTGATGTACCCAGAATGGATTTGAACCTGGGGTCTAAATTCTATGGTATTATTCAAATAGTGTTTTGCATTATATTAGTCTTGAAAAATGATTTTTTAAAAAAATCTATCTCTAAAGTATATTAGAAGGCTTGAGGGTATTTTTAAATTTTCATTATGAATCAATAAATACTTATACATTTTAAAAAGAAATGCTGCTTCTGAAACACAATTGTTATGTAGGTAACTGCAAAAATTTTAAAGTTGAAGAGAAGAATATTGTTTATGCTACTGCCTATAGATTTGAAAGGACAATAGGCAAATCAGATTCTCAAGCTTGATAACTGATATGAAAATTTGAGGGATCATGTTGACATCTGTAAAAGAATCATCATATTTCAGTTCTGGCTGAGGTTTAATGGAAAATTCACTGAATTTAGAGGCAGAGAACATAGGTTTAGATTTCAGCACCCTAACTTCCTGAGTATCCTTAGGCAAGTCATTTAGGTTCTGTAAAGTGTGTTTGGTGAGAGGGTCTGGGGAAAATTTATTGCCTTCTAATTTTAAATTCTAATGTTCTGTAGACTGGAGGAAAAAAGAGTTGCTTCAGTTCAAATCTGTATGTATAAACACCTACATAGTTTTATTTTAAGTTTTTATTGAAATACTTTTTTGACTTTAATTTTAAGTACAGTTCTTAGCTTTCAATTACCCAGTAAAACATATTCTGTAACAATTAAAAAGAAATAGTAATAAAAAAGTTTAGTAAAATGAACCAGTACCTCACCAGAATTATTAATCCTGCATGTCAACAAAGGTATTATCTCATATTTTTCATGGTAGAGTTTGGTCATAATAAGTACAAAAATATTTAGTTTATTTTTTGTTGTTATTCTTTCCAGTTACATTATTTGGGTCATGTATATAGTTTTCTTGGTTCTGATTACTTCACTACATGAATTCATAGAAATCTTTCTATGCTTCTCTAAAGTCTTCAGTCATTATTTGTTACAGAGTAGAAATATTGCCTAACAGTCTTATACCAAACTTTGTTTCAACATTAGTTAATTGATGATTATCTATTTTGATTCAAGTTCTTTGCTATTGCAAAAGAGTACTATTAAGAATATTTTGGCTTAGAGGGGACTTTCTTTAGGTCTTCTATCTCCCTGGAGTGTATGCATAGCAAACTGATTTTCTGCATTAAAGAATATGGACATGCCAGAATGGTTGGAAAGATTTACAATTTTATCAGTTATGCATTAATATATTATTTTTCCTGTATTTTCATAGTGTCCCCAACAATGACTATTCTCATCTTTCATAGTATTTTCCACTTGTGGAGGTATGAAGTATTCTGTGCCAGATGCAAGCTTATCTCAAATGTTAGACTAGGTTAGGATGTGCTATTTGTAACAATAGCAGCCTGCATGTGAATAAGAAGTTTGTTAGTTCTGAAAGACTGTATTTCCTTTTCTGTTTTGAATTATATGAGAGTCATCATATAGGAATCATATGAAGATACCTTTGGATGTTGCTAGCTACATTAACATTTGAGGTCTTCATGACTAAGGGCTGTGATGTCCCTGGTATTAGACATACTGTGTGACCACATCAAAACCTAGAACACAAGATTTGAGAAAAATATGTTTCAGTCATGATATTCTACCCTTAATTTTTGTCCTTGAAGGTTTCACTGGGCCTGCAAAGACCTTTTAAGATCCAGACATTGTTTTTAGGCTGATTGCATCCTTTGTTTTTGAAGAGGACAAATGACGTCAAATTGAGTGATTTCTTGACTTGTGAGTAAATTGGATTTCGATGAGGCAGAGTTGCACAAAATCTTTAGCCTCTCTCTCTTCCAGAATTACCAAAGTATAGTGATAAGATAAAAGTTAAGACAACCAGTGAGAGCCCAGAAAGCAGAGGATGGCTTTAGTATTTTTTATGTCTGACCAAGCTCTAAGTACTCCATATGCCTGTTTTCATCACTTCTATGGCAACTAGACCAAATTGTCTTCAATTGCCATTCGGCTAACAGAAATATTCACATGCTTGGGGTAGACATCACTCTAACTCACTGATGATTTTGAGCCCTGTTGTTACCTTCAACCTGGTTTGTCTGCCAAGATGGTTTTTATTTGGGCGTGGCCATCATACACACAAGTTTCTTAGAGTGATAGGTGAGAGTTGGGTGACAGGTAGACACCAAAATTGGATGAGCAGCCCTGATGAGGTTGTACCCCTCCATGAACAGCTTGGAAGCTATGCCTTGCCAAGTAGTCATGGCAAAGCCATATCCTAAAAAAACTTAATGGCAGTGAAGTGAAAATGGAAACCTAAGTTATTTGATAAAAGGACAGCATATACTAATATGTAAAACACCCAGAGAAACAACATGAGAAACATCTTCTAATGAATAGGCAGTAATTATATAGAAAACCATAGGCACTCCCCTCTACCAATAATTATGGTACCTCCAGAAATAGAAACATTAGGAGATCACAGTTGAACTCCAGGTCAATTAAATATAAGAACAGATTTCCAGGAATAGAAAAACCATTTTCAAAACCTTCTGGACAAGGGAATGGGGTGGGAGAGGATATCTTTTTTTTAAATTTTCTCTCCTACCAATCCTTTATACCATTGAGGAAGAAAAACTAAACTCAACTTAAAAAAACAAATATTAATAGTTAATGCAAAAAACAAATTTCCACATTTAACTTTGATCCATGAATTGGGCAGAAGTTGAAGAATACCTTCCCTGTCCCAACTTAGTTTCTCCCTTATACATGTTGTATAGTAACTTGTACTTCTCTCTTACAAAATTCAGATCCACTACTTTTTATTCTATAACATATCCTCCCTTGGGAAGGGAAAGGAAGACAACTTTCCCAAACTATTTAGGGACAAAAAATAATGGGAAGGGCATCTCAAAATCTTATATTTATCTCAGGAGTAAGTTGCTTTTTTAACATGAGTTCAGCTGCATAGTTCCTAATGAAGCAAGGCTAGGGATAGGGGTAGGGAGGACTGGTTGTTGTACTGGGGCTGTGGTTAGTGGTATTGTCACCATCTACTACCTTAATTCTTGTGACAAGCATTAAGGAAACAATAAACTAGGCAACCATTCCTACCTTTCACATTTCACTTAATAATTTATTATAGATTGAAGGTATATACCACTTCACCAAAGATGTCAGACCATTTGGTGAAGGGGAAACAACAAAAACAAAAGAATAAGGTCCTTAACAATTCCATTTCAGATGCAAATTAAAAATCACTGACAAAAAACATCATCCACATCCACATCCAGAGGAAGAACTGTGGGAGCAGAAACACAGAAGAAAAACAACTGCTTGATCATATGGGTCGATGGGGATATGATTAGGGAAGTAGACTTTAAATGATCACCCTAGTATAAATATCAATAATATGGAAATAGGTCTTGATCAATAACACATGTAAAACCCAGTGGAATTATGCATTGGCTATAGGAGGGGGATGGAAGGAGGGGAGGGAAAGAATGTGAATCATGTAATAATGAAAAAAAATTAAATTAATCAACAAACTAAAATAAAAATAAAAATCATGGAGCTACCAACTCACAGTTATCAGATTGGCCAATATAACTGACTGTAAAAGAAAGTGATATATATTTAAAAGGATGTGGCAAATTTGGAACACTAAAGCATTGATGATGGAGTTGTGAACTGATCCAACCATTCTGGACAACAATTTGTAACTATGCCTAAAGGACCATAAAACTGATTGTACCTTCTGATTGTGTAATACCACTACTGGGTCTGCCTACCAAAGAGATCATAAAAAAGGGGGAAAGAATATACTTGTCCAAATATATTTATACCAGTTCTTTTTGTGTTGGCAAAAATATGGACACTGGTACTAGGTCTGATTCAATTAAGGAAATGGCTAGAAAAATTATGGTATATGTTCATGATGGAATAATATTGTGCTATGATACACAGGATGATTTCAGAAAAAGTACCATGTGCTGCTGAAAAGAAGGTGTATTCCTTTTTGTCCCTATTTATTTTTCTCTACATATCTACTAACTCCATTTTTTCTAAGATTTCATTCACATCTCTTACCTCTTTCTTATTTATTTTTTGGTTTGGTTTATCTAGTTCTGACAGAGGAAGGTCCAGGTCTCCCACTAGTATAGTTTTTACTATCTATTTCATCCTTGAGCTCCACTAATTTCTCCTTTAGAAATATGGATGCTAGATGCTATACCATTTGGTGCATACATGTTGAGTACTGATATTTCCCCACTGTCTATACTGTCTTTTATCAGGCTGTAATTACCTTCCTTATCTCTTTTAACCAGATCTATTTTTACTTTGGCTTTGCCAGATATCATGATTTAAACTGTGGAAGAGGCATGAAGAAAGAGAGGATTTGCAGGTCTTTCTTCGTCTCTTCCACAACTCCTGCCTTCTTTTTCTCGGTTGATACCCAATAGATTTTGCTCTACCTGCTAACCTTTACATGTGTCTACCTTCCTCACATGTGTTGCTTATAGACAACATAAGGTAGGATTTCGGTTTCTAATCTACTCTACTATTTTCTCCCATTTTATGTTTGAGTTCATTCCATTCACATTCAGAGTTATGATTACCAGCTGTTTATTTCCCAACATTTTGATTTCCTCTCCTAGTCTTGATCTTTCTTCTTTCACTATTTCCTTCTATACCAGTTTTGTTTTTAATCAGTCCCCCTATTTCCCATCCTTATTTTTCTTCCCATCCCCCCTTCTTATTCCCCTCTTGTTTTTTTAGGGTTTTTTTAATCAACTCCCCATGCTCTCCCTCCCTTCTATTACTTCCTTCCCCACCAGTACATTTTTTACTCTTCTACTTCTGTATATGCTATGAATCACTTCTCTGCCCCAATGGATCTAATTGTTTTTCCTTCTTTGAGTCAATTTCAATGCACATAAGAATTAAGTATCTCCTATCTCCAACCTCTTTACCCTTCCAGTGTATTGCTGCTCTCTCCCACTCCCATCATATACTTCTTTATGATGTAGAAATTTACCCCATTTTGTCTCTTTTCCTAATTCTCTTAGTATTAACTATTTTATCTCATTATATATATATATACATATATATATGCATTCATTTATACATATGCCTTGCCATTTCATCCTATACAGTTTGTCACTGATCCCTCTAAGTATAATTCTTCTAACTACCCAGGTGATAGTAACAATTTTTAAGAGTTACAATATACTCTTCTTGTAGAGATACAGTCATTTTAACTTATTGGGTTCCTTTAAAAAGTTTTTTTTTGTCTGTGTTTTGTTTTATCCCCTTTTGTATTGATCTTTTAGTGATTCTTTTAAGTTCTGTGTTTGGGCATCAAATTATCTATTCATGTCTGGTCTTTTCTTTATAAACACTTGGAAGTCTTCTATTTTATTAAATGATCATACTTCCCCCTTCAGGAATATAGTCAGTTTTGCTGGGTAGTTGATTCTTGGTTGTAGACCTAGTTCCCTTGCTTTCTGGAATATTATATTCCATGCCTTCTGGTCCTTCAGTGTAAATACAGCCAGATTTTGTGTTATCCTAACTGTAGTTCCATGTTATCTGAATGACTTTTTTTTAGCAACTTGTAATATTTTTTCCTAGGTCTGTTAGTTCTTGAATTTGGATATAACATTCCTGGGTGTTGTCAATTGAGGATTATGTTAAGGAGGTGATCTATGGATTCTTTCAATCTCCACTTTTCCCTCTTGTTCTAGAATTCTGGGGCAGTATTCTTGAATAATTTCCTGTATAATGATGTCAAGGATTTTTCTTTTGTCATGATCTTCTGGTAATCCAGTGAGTCTTAAATTGTTTCTCCAGGACCTGTTTTCTTGGTCTTCTGTTTTGTGGATGAGGTGTTTCATATTTTCCTCATTTTTTTTTCATTCTTTTGATTTTGTTTTATAGTGTCTAGCTTTGTGAAATCATTTGCTTCTAGTTGTTGGATTCTAGTTTTTGAGGACTTAATATCATTCCTGGCTTTTTGATCATCCTTCTCTTTCTGATCTGAATTTCTTTGTATGTCATCATTCATCTTCTTTGTCTCATCTTTCATCTCCTTTGCCTCATTTTCAAACTTGTTAATTTTGGCTATCTAGACAATGTTTTCTGTTTCCATATGACTTATTTTGATTTTTAAGTTCTTTTCCAAGTTGTCTTCAGCCTCTCTTAATTGTTTTTTGAATTGTATTTTGAGTTCTTTCAAAGCCTGTATCATATTTGCTCAAGTTTCTGTGTTTTTGCTTGGTGTTTCTTGATCCTCCTCTGTTCCATTTGCTCATTGTTCATTGCCTGGATAGAAGCTGTTGGGTGTAATTTATTTTTTCTTTTTCTGTTGTTTACTCATATTTTCCCCTTCTTTCCACTCTTTAATTGCCTGCAGTCTTGCTCCTCTCCTTATATACTGGATCTGTGGGTTTGGGCTGTTTCTGTCCTGAAGGGGCTTCTTCTCTGCTCTGCTAATTGACTAGGTTAGCCTGATTTTACTAATGAGCTTTGAGGTCAGATCTTCCCCAGATGGCTGAAGAAGTTGAAAAGGAGCTGGGCTTCTCACTTGCCTCTAGTTTATTGCAGTCTTTGCCATTGGAGCTTAGTCACCAAGGCTTCAGATTAGTCTGTGGGGGAGGAGTTTTGAAGCTTGAGCTTCCCTGCCCTGTGAAGGCTTCTTATCTGTCCTATTAATAAGATTGAGCCAGGATGGAGTTGATCTGTAAAGCTGGCTGTGCCCTCAGGCCAAACCTTCAAGAAGGTGGGGGCAAGATGGAGAGTCTTGGTTGCACCCAAGCTACCTTCTCTGTGCTTCTCCTTCAGTTGCCTCTACACTGCCTGTGTTCAAAACCCTGAGGCTGGCACAGTTGTGCCTGTAAGGTACTCCCTCCAGTCTAGTGCCCTTGCCAGCTCTGAAATTCCATCCACTGCTAGAGGCTCAGCATTGTGGGTGGGGTAGGGGTCCTGGGACTTTCCTTCTTCCTTCCCCCTAAACCTGCAGTTTCTAGAGTTCATGCTTTTTGGTGGGCATATCTTTTAAGTTGAGTCCAGCAGGAGTGTTCCCTAGTTCTGTACCATTGTTAGATTTAGTTTTCAGTCTCCTCAAAGCATTGTGTTTTTGATTCTGTAATGAAGGGTTTGTGGAGGTCTGAACTTTTGCTGTCTCTAAGTTGCCATCTTGGATCTGTAACAATTCTGAAGGACTTATAACATGAAATGCTCTCTACCTCCAGAACACAAGATCTTTGACTCAGCTGTATGTGGATCAAAGCATAATATTTTCCCCATCACTGTATTTATGATTTTATTTTGGAGTTTTGGTTCTGTATGAGCATGCTCTTACAACAAAGACCAATATGAAAGAATGCATTGCAAGACAATACATATATGGCCCAGATCAGATTGAGGATGGGAAAGAAGGGAAGGAGACAGTTTGCATCTTATAATTTTTGAAAACATATGTTGAAAATCATTATTACATGTAATTGGGAAAATAAAAGGTCTGTGAGTTAAAAAAAAAAGAAATCAATTTTGAGGCTCAATGACACATATAACCTAAAGGTGATAGGTAAATTGAGATATCTAAGGAAGTTATGAGATTTGGCCCACTCATTCACAATGCAGGAGGAGAAGTAGGTCTATTGGACAGAAGGAATAGAAAGGAGATATTACAACTATGACAAAGTTTCTGTATCTTGCCAAGTGGTCACAACAATGTCATACCTTGAAAAAAGTTAATGGCAGTGAGGGGGAAATGCAAATTTAAGTTATTTGCTCAAAAGAAAATATTATCTGCTTTCTACTAATGGTCTACATAAAGAGAAAGATGGCAGTTTTAGAGGAGAAGTGTAGGGGCTTAAAAACTAGCAACCAATATAATTGAGGGCATTGGCCAACTCTTCATCATAGAACAGATATATAAGGATACTATGCCTCCCAAGCATAGTGTCCCTATTCTTATGACCTCAGTAAAGATGCATCTAATGAAGTGGCACAGATAAGGTTATTAATAGTGTTATTTCATTTATCAGACAGAGTTTGGGGCAATGGTAAACACTAAAATGGCCTATCTTAAAAGATAGACACAGTTGTCTGCATTAGCCATTTCTGGCACTGATCTTTTTCCCAAAAAGAGGAGTCACCTTGACAATACTGTCATTGAACATTGAAGGATTCTAATCCTTTAGCAAAGTCCAAAACACTGACATAACAGTTTGTATAAAAGATGACTTAATTTTTCCTTCTTAGGTAGGATGTTCTCACAGCCCATCCAAGCGGTAAGATGCTCATTTAATTGGTATAACTTCCCTGGTTGTTTATCTCTCAGAGACTTTCTAGAGCCTAGGTGCATTGTAGGACAACCGTCAAAACCATGGTCATAATGGACTGAGTCATCTATAAACTAATCATCAATGCTTTCTAAACTGTTCAGATCTTCATAAAAAGGACCCAATTGTCTAAAACTGATAATATGAAGGGGAAGAGCTCAGTTTTGTGTGTTTAATCATAATTAAATACTTTTTAAGCATGATAGGGCTTCTCTAAATTAAGTTGCTCAAAGCTGTATATATATATATATATATATATATATATATATATATATATATATATATATATATATATATATATATATATATATATATCAAACTACCATCATTTGGTTTCTTCAGATGCCTAGCAGCATTACTAATGTTTGAAGCTCCTGTCCAGGTTCCTCGTCCCCACATCACCAACCTTGAGAGTTTGTTTGACTGAAGCCTCTCTACCCCTAGTGGCCTCTGAAAGTTCATCATTCCACAGCTCCTCAGTTGGCTCCTAGAGAAAGATGATGTAAAAGATCTCACTGCAGTGCTCCACAAAATTGATACTCTATCCTCAGTAGAAATTTTAGCAATGGTTTTGAAGGTGGTGATGGCAAGTATTGCTTATCTTTAAAAGTATGGCATAGATAAGCAAATCAAGGGCCTTCCACAGTGCTTTATCTAATGTAATAGTCTAGGATGACCAAATGAGAGGATACCCCTCAAAACAATAATATCAACCCATTATTCCTATTTGGCATTCTAGCATATTTATGGCTATGATAAAGATATATTTCACTGATCATCATTTCACTTCTGTCTGATCTATGAGTCTTTATTCTCCATGTGGGGCCTCCCCTACACCTGTCATCTTTATGAATGACATTCATGTCAGGATACAGAGGAATTTATAGATAGGAGTTTGGAGGTACCTGAATTGCAGTGAAAGGTTCCATCATTTCTTCCTTCCTCTCTTCTAGGTATTTCCTAAAGAATGTATTTAAAGAAAGATCCCAAATTTATGATTTCACAATCATTCATTTATCCAGATCCTTAACTTCTGACCTAGTCAAGGTTCCCTGTCTTCCTGTATTTTTAGGGTAAGAAAACTTGAGTTTGTAAAATACTCAAGTAAAAATACTTGAGTTTGCTTGTTAACAGGGAATCCACCCACCTCATGTTCAAATTTCAAGAACATATTTGTTCAATCCCCAGTAAGAAAAGACAGGTTGGTACCATGAGATTACTTCCAGGTAGGGAATGGAATATAAAAGCTTAGTTTACCTAAGACAGGCTGAGGAAATGGCCATTTTAATGCTAATTAGTGTTATAATGCCAATCTTGGATCTCTAGACATTTCAGATAAGGAATGACCTCTGAAACTTGTCTTCAAATAAGATGAGCCAGTAACCTCTCCTTAGCCTTCCTGATTCTCTTCTTGCCCTCCTTGCCAGTTATTATGCTGACTAAAAAGGGCATCAAAGCAGCCTCAGAATAGAGGGTTAATTTCCCAGACTTAAGGCATCAGACCTCTAGAAACAAATCTGAGTTTACCTCCCATTATCCAAAAAGCAAGTAAGTCAAGCCTCTAAGCATTTTCTTCTTTCAGATGATTATTGTTGTCCTTGTACTGGAAGAAGTCCAGTGACATCAATTGATAATGTCTTTTGACTCCTGCAAAAATTGGATTTAAGTGACACAGAGTGGCACTTCAGAGTTGGCTTTACCCTCTCTTCCAAAGTTATCAAAGTCCAGTGGCAAGACAGTCAAACAACTGATAATGTCTTGGGATGTGGAGTCTGACCAAGTCCTAAATGCTCCACAGACCCTGCTCCTACCACTTTTATGTTTGTTGGAGCAAATTGTTCTCATCTGCCCCTTATGCTAAAGAGGAAGTCTTTTAATATTCAGTACAGATCCCCCCTAATTTGACAATGGTTTTGAAGTCTCTTGGTACCCTCAACCCAGTTTTGTCCACATACCAAGATAGTGTAGCCACTGCTTATGCTACATATTCTTGAAGCCACAAGTAAGAGCTGAGTGGCAAGTGGACACCAAAAATGGATAACCCTCACACTAGAGGTACTAGTTCTCCCTGAATCTCCAAAACATCCCTTTCAAATGACATTTAGCCTATAGGTAATTTATCCCCTTTTCTAATCTCTTTCCTTTTTACCATGTTCAATTAGTACAAGGATTTTATTTACCCTTTCAATCCCAGTCATAAGGTGAAAAAAGAGAGATGGGAGCAAGATGTGTAGGAGGAGTTAATGCAGAAGGAATCAGTCTCACAAGCCTCTTTTCCCTATCCTTTTTCTTGTAGCTCATATTTTCTGGATAAGAAGATTAAATTAACAGTCAAAATATCACACCCCTTCCAGCAGCAGCATCTCCTCACATACCTTCATTTGCGGTATCATAAAGTCTATCAATTGACTTTTTACATTCTGTGCATGGACAGGAGATACAATCTCATTTAATTTCACTTTAGTTCATTCAGCAACATGTTTTCTTTTGTTTTTTAATGTTAATTGGTAGTTATCATGGAAAGGTGAAGTAGAGGAGGTTTTTGCCTTATTGTTCCTTCTGGGAAGGCTAACCCGTGCTGAATCTCCTGGAAAGGTTCCATCATTATTCTATCAATGAGACCCATTGTTTGTGCTACTGAAAATAAGGGGCCAATTTATCCTACTTCACTATTGTCAATTTTCTTTTTAGCAAGTCATAAAATCATTATCATTAAAATCTACGGAACATACTATCTGTTCAAGGTCAAGTGTATGCTAGTGTCCAATGCAAAGTCAAGATTTGGTGAGATTGAGTCTGTAAGAAAGTAAGCAAATGAAGGATATAGGATATCAATTGAATAGCATTGCCATCATATTCTCCCACCGCTTCATCCTTCCCTCTCATATTCAATTGAGTAAGGTCAAGTAAACTATTATAAACTATTAAGGAATAAGAAATCTGTCATGTTGAAACTCCCTTCTTGTCAGTGAAATATATGGGATTCATTCCATGACCAAAAGCATTTAGCCAGCCAGTCAGATAAAAAAAATACCATATTATGATCAATAACTTCCTTCTGGGTCAATATACCTAAAGGTTATATATGTATAACTTGAATTATAGCATTATATCATTATATCACAGAGTTGGTATGTGAACATTCATTATTACAGATTTAGAGCAACATTTCATGTAATTTTAAATAGTTTACAATAAAAATAAATACTCGGTATTGGTTCCAAAACAGAAGTGCAGTAAGGGCTAGGCAACTTCCTGTCTCTAGGCCTGGTTCTCAATCCACTGAGCCACTGAGCTGCCCCCAATAGTTTACATTTTACCAACTTTTTAATGAGTAGATAAATAGATATCAATGTATTGCCATATTATAATATATTGATATATATTTTAATCTATATGTATTAAAATGTATTATTTCATTAGCATGGATATTTCCTCCACTGATGTAGACTGTTACTTCTTAATGCCTTATTAGGTTGCATGTTAAACAGTCATAATCTGTAAGAGTTGAAAGGGAATACATAGATAATCTGATCCTCGTTAAACCATTTCTAACAAATGGTCATTCAGCTACTACTTGAAGATTAACTATCCTTAAGGTAACCTATCTGACAGACACAGCTCCAGTTATTCATGGTTTTCACAAATATAGAATTAGAAGATGCTTCTATGCAATTTCTACTTAATATTCCTGTTTGTGTCCTCTGGGAACAAGCAAAACAAGGCTAATCCTGCTTCCATTTGAATCTGTCAAAAATAACAAGCACCTTACCCCGAGTTCACCCCGAGCATTTTCTTCTCCAAGATAGACGCTCTTGGTTCCTTTGACTGATCTCTATTTTGGCTCCCAGGGCAAAACACAGTACAGATGTGATCTGATCAAATACAGCAGGACCCTTTCCTCCCTGGTCCAGAATTCTCTGCCTTTCTCAGTGCAGACTAACAAAAACTTCCTCTTTTTTTGACTGTCATTACATGTTATTGACTCATATTGAACTTTCCTTCTCAGAGTCAAGATGGCAGTGTAGAAGCAGCAAAAGTTCAGACCTCTGAATACCCTTCCTTACCAATTACAAACTACATGCTCCTAGGAGACTGAAAATCACACCTAACAATAAGACAGAGACAAGGAACCCTCCTGCTGGACTCAATCCAAAATGTACGTCCCCCAAAGTAGGAATTCGAGGACACTCAGGATTAAGGGGAAGGCAGAAGGAAGGTCCCAGGACCCCTTTCCCCCACACACACCTAGAGCACTAATCCTCCAGAGGCAGTGGGAACCTCTGGGCAGGCAAAGGCTCTGGTCTGGAGAGTGTACCTTGCAGGCAAGTCTGTGCCAGGCTCAGAGTGTCAAACACAGGTGGTGGGGAAGGAACTGGAAAGGGATTACAGAGTGGGCAGCATGGTTAAACGAGTGGACACCCTCCATATTTGCTCCAGCCTCAGAGCACATCCAGCCCAACCCAGCTGAACTTAATCCCATTACAAGTCTTCAGAGGTCAGGGAAGCCCTTGCTCCAACATCCTTCCCTCAGAGACTGCTGGACGTTAATCCAATCAAAAGCCTCCAGAAGACAGGGAAGCTCAAACTCCAACAACCCTCCCCCACAGACTGCATGGAGAGATCTTCTGCCAAAGCTCCAAGAGGGGAGACTGACAGAAAACCCCAAAACCAAAAAAAAAAATGAGAGGAGCAAGAGCAAAGACAAATATGGTCAGTAAAGAAGGGGTCAATATGAGCAAGCAACAGAAAAAGAAGAAAGAAATGAAAATAGACAGATTCTACAGAGGAAATGAACAAAGAGCAAACAGAACAGAGGAGGAGGGAATCATCAAACAATAAATCAGAAATCCCAATGAATTGGATACAGGTTTTGGAAGAACTCAAAATGCAATTCAAAACACAATTAAGAGAGGCTGAAGACAATTGGGAAAAGAACTTTAAGATAATTCATCTGGAAACAGAAAATAGTATCTTGAAAGCCAAAATCAACCAGCTTGAAAATGAGGCAAAGGAGATGACAGATGAGGCAAAGGAGATGAGATATGAGGCAAAGAGAAAGAAAGATGAGCTGCAAAGAAAATCAGACCAGAAGGAAAAGGATGACCAAAAAGACAGGGATGAAATCCAGTCTTTAAGAACGAGAATACAACTAGAATTAAGTGACCTCACAGGACAGCAGGAAACTATAAAACAAAACCAAAAGAATGAAAAAAATTGAGGAAAATATGAATCATCTCATTCACAAAAAAGATTTAGAAAATCATTCTAGGAGAGACAATTTAAGAATCATTGGTCTACCAGAAGACCATGACTAAAAAAAAAGCCTGGAAATCATACTATAGGAAATTATTCAAGAAAACTGTCCAGCATTCTAGAACAAGAGGGAAAAGTGGAGATTGAAAGAATCCACAGATCATCTCCTGTACTTAATCCCCAAATGACAACACCCAGGAATGTTATAGCCAAATTCCAGAACTATAAGACAAAAAAAAAATATTACAAGTTGCCAAGAAGAAATAATTCAGATACCATGTAACCACAGTAAGGATAACACAGCTGCATCTATATTGAAGGACCAGAAGGCATGGCATATGATATGTCGGGAAGCAAGATAACTAGGTCTTCAACCAAGAATCAACTACCCAGCAAAACTGACTATATTCTTATAGGGGAAAGTATGATCAATCAACAAAATAGAAGAATTCCAAGAATTTGTAAAGAAAAGACAAGACCTATACAGAAAATTTGATGTCCAAGCACATAACTCAAGAGAATCATCAAAAGGTAAATTAAAAAGAGGGAAAAAAGAAAATCAAAACAAAACAACAACCAAAAAACCCTTTTTTAAAGAGACTCAATAAGTTAAAATGATATATATCCCTATAAGAAAAGAGGTCATTGGTAACTCTTAAAAACTGTTATTATCACCTGGGCAGCTAGAAGAATTATACTTAGAGGAAACAGTAACAAACTGTATAAGATTAAATAATAAGACATAAATCAGTATATATATATATATATATATATATATATATATATATATATATATATACAATTACAGCTAAAGAGGTTGATACTAAAAGAAATGGGAAAAGAAACAAAAGGGTGTAAATTTATATGTCACAAAGGAGCTCATGGTGGGAAGGGGGAGTATGTCAATACACTAGAAGGGTAAAGAGGTTGGAGATAGGAAATACTCAATTCTTACATGTATTTAAATAGACCCAAAGAGGGAAGAACAATCCAATCCATTGGGACATAGAGTAGATTTGCACCCTATAAGGGAGTAAAAGGGTAACAAATGGACTGGTGGAGAGGGAAGCAGTAAAAGGGAGGGAGAGGATGGGGGTAGTTTTAGAAAGACTATAAGGAAAATAAGGGGGATGAAAAGGCAGGGGGTAGAAAGGGAAGTAAAATAAGGGTGCTAACTAGGGGGAATGTTTAAAAACAAACATTGGTGTAGAAGGAAATAGTGAAAGAAAAAAAGGCAGGACTAGGAGTAGAAATCAAAATGCTGGGAAATACACAGCTGGTAATCATAACTCTGAATGTGAATGGAATGAACTCACCCATAAAATGCAAGCAAATAGCAGAGTACATTAGAATCTAAAACACTACCATATCCTGTCTACAAGAAACACACGTGAGGAAGGTAGATACACATAGGGTAAAAGAAAGTAAGAGGATTGAGCCAAATCTATTGGGCATTAAATGATAAAAAGAAGGCAGGAGTCACAATCATGATATTTGACAAAGCTGAAGTAAAAATAAATCTAGTTAAAGGAGATAGGGATGGTAATTACATCTTTATAAAAG
This sequence comes from Monodelphis domestica, assembly GCF_027887165.1. Classification (NCBI taxonomy): domain Eukaryota; kingdom Metazoa; phylum Chordata; class Mammalia; order Didelphimorphia; family Didelphidae; genus Monodelphis; species Monodelphis domestica. The sequence goes on from NC_077233.1 coordinate 248,594,202, forward strand.
GCAGTATAGACAATGAGGAAATATCAGTACTCAACATGTATGCACCAGAAGACATAGCATCCAAATTTCTAAAGGAGAAACTAGTGGAGCTCAAGAATGAAATAGATAGTAAAACTATACTGGTGGGAGACCTGAACCTTTCTCTATCTGAACTAGATAAATCAAACCAAAAAATAAATAAGAAAGAGGTAAGAGAAGTGAATGAAATCTTAGAAAAATTAAAGTTAGTAGATATGTGGAGAAAAATAAATACGAACAAAAAGAATACACTTTTCAGCAGCACATGATACATTCACAAAAATTGACCATGTACTAGGGCATAAAATCATTGCAAACAAGTGCAAAAAGGCAGAAATAATAAATGCAACCTTCTCAGATCACATTGCAATAAAAATAATAATTAGTAAGGGTACATGGAGAGGTAAATTAAAAATTAATTGGAAATTAAGAGATTCCATTCTCCAAAAGTGGTTGGTCAAAGAACAAATCATAGAAACAATTAATAATTTCATTGAAGAAAATTACAATGATGAGATAGCCTTTTAAAACTTATTGGATATAGCCAAAGCAGTACTCAGGGAGAATTGATATCCTTGAGTTCATATATTAACAAATTAGGGAGGGCAGAGGTCAATGAATTGGGAATACAGATTAAAAAACTAGAAAGTGAACAAATTAAAAATCCTCAGATGAAGACTAAATTAAAGATCCTAAAAATCAAAGGAGAAATTAATAAAATTGAAAGTCAAAGAAATATTGATTAAATAAATAATACTAGAAGCTGGTACTTTGAAAAAACAAATAAAACAGACAAAGTACTGGTCAGTTTAATTTAAAAAAAGGAAAGAAGACCAAATTGACAGTATCCAAGATGAAAAGGGAGACCTCACCTCTAATGATGAGGAAATTAAGGCAATCATTAAAAACTATTATGCCCATTTATATGGTAACAAAAATGCTAATCTAGGTGATCTGGATGAATACTTACAAAATATAAATTGCCTATACTAAGAGAGGAAGAAATAAATTACCTAAAAACCTCCATATCAGAAAGAGAAATTGAACAAGCCATCAAAGAAATCCCTAAGAAAAAATCCCCAGGGCCTGATAGATGCACAAATGACTTCTATCAAACATTCAAAGAACAACTAATCACAATATTATACAAACTATTTGACAGAATAAGCAAAGAAGGAGTTCTACCAAATTAATCTTATGATACACATGTGGTACTGATCCCAAAGCCAGGCAATTCAAAAACATAGATAGAAAACTATAGACCAATCTCTCTAATGAATATAGATGCAAAAATCTTAAATAGGATACTAGCAACAAGACTCCAGGAAGTCATCACAAGGGTTATTCACTATGACCAGGTAGGATTCATACCTGGAATGCAAGGATGGTTCAGTATTAGGAAAACCATCCACATGATTGACCATATTAACAAGTAAACCAATAAAAATCACATCATTATCTCAATAAATGCAAAAAAAAAACCTTTGATAAAAATAAAACACCCATTCCTATTGAAAACACTAGAAAGTATAGGAATAGAAGGGCCTTTCTTAAAAATAATAAACATTATATCTAAAACCATCAGCAAATAGCATCTGCAATGCAGATAATCTATAAGCCTTCCCAATATGATCAGGAGTGAAACAAGGATGCCCATTATCACCTCTAATATTTAATATTGTACTAGAAACACGAGCAATAACAATTAGAGAAGAAAAATAAATTGAAGGTATTAAAATTGGCAATGAGGAGACCAAGCTATCACTCTTTGCGGATGATATGATGGTCTATTAAAGAATCCCAGAGAATCAACCAAAAAGCTTGTCAAAATAATCAACAACTTTAGCAAAGTTTCAGGATACAAAATAAACTCACATAAGTCATCAGCATTTCTATATATCTCCAACCCATTTCAGCAGCAAGAATTAGAAAGAGAAATTCCATTTAAAATCACCCTGGACAAGATAAAATAGTTAGGAATCGATCAGCCGAGACAAACATGGGAACTATATGAATACAACAACAATACACTCTCCACACAACTAAAACTAGATCTAAACAATTGGAAAAACATTAACTGCTCATGGGTAGGATGAGCTAACAAAATAAAAATTATTATCCTGCTCAAATTAATTTACTTATTCAGTGCCATACCCATTGAAGTACCAAAACATTTTTTTTTTTACTGAATTAGAAAAATCCATAACAAAGTTCATTTGGAAGAACAAAAGTTCAAGGATATCCAAGGAAATCATAAAAAAAGGGAAGGTAGTAGGACTTGTAGTCCCAGATCTCAAACTATACTATACTATACTATACTATACTATAATGTAGTGGTCATCAAAACAATTTGGTACTGGCTAAGAGACAGAAAGGAGGATCAGTGGAATAGACTTGGGGTAAATGACCTCAGCAAGACAGTCTATGAAAAGTCCAAAGATCCCAGTTTTGGGGACCAAAATGCACTATTTCATAAAAATTGCTGGGAAATTTGGAAGACAGTATAGCAGAGATTAGGTTTGGATCAACATCTCACACCCTACACCAAGATAAACTCAGCATGGGTGAATGACCTGAATATAAAGAAGGAAACTATAAGCAAATTAGGTGAACACAGAATAGTATACTTGTTAGATCTATGGGAAAGGAAAGACTTTAAAACCAAGCAAGAGCTAGAAAAAAATCACAAAATGTAAAATCAATAATTTTGATTACATCAAATTAAAAAGTTTCTGTACAAACAAAATTAATGCATCCAAAATAAGAAGGGAAGTAACAAATTGGGAAACAATCTTCACTACAAAAACCTCTGACAAAGGTCTAATTACTCAAATTTTTAAAGTGCTAAACCAATTGTATAAAAAATCAAGCCATTCTCCATTTCATAAATGGGCAAGGGACATGAATAGGCAATTTTCAGTTAAAGAAATCAATACTATTAATAAGCATATGAAAGAGTGTTCTAAATCTCTTATAATCAGAGAAATGCAAATCAAAACAACTCTGAGGAATCACCTCAAACTTACTAGATTGGCTACCATGACAGCAAATGAAAGTAATGAATGCTGGAGGGAATGTGGAAAAGTTGGGACATTAATTGCATTGCTGGTGGAGTTGTGAATTGATCCAACCATTCTGGAGGGCAATTTGGAACTATGCTCAAAGGGCGATAAAAGACTGTCTGCCCTTTGATCCAGCCATAGCACTGCTGGATTTGTACCCCAAAGAGATAGTAAGGAAAAATACTTGAATAAGAATATTCCTAGCTGCATTCTTTGTGGAGGCAAAAAAATGGAAAATGAGGGATGCCCTTCAATTGGGGAATGGCTGAACAAATTGTGGTATATGTTGGTGATGGAATACTGTTGTGCTAAAAGGAATAATAAAGTGGAGAAATTCCATGGGAACTGGAACAACCTCTAGGAAGTGATGCAAAGCGATAGGAGCAGAACCATGAAAACATTGTACACAGAGACTGATACATGAATGTAATGGACTTCTCCATTGGTGGCAATGAAGTGATCCTGAAGAACTTGGTCGAATCTACGAGAAAAACCACTCTCAACATCTAGAGGAAACTCTGCAGTTGTAAAAACACGGAAGAAAAACAGTTGCTTGAAAAAATGGGTCGAAGGGATATGGTTGGGCTTGTAGACTCTAAATGAACATCCTAATTCAAACAACAACATGAAACTAGGTTCTGATCAAGGACACAAGTAATACCCAATGAAATTGTGTGTTGGCTGCAAGACAGGTGGATGGAGGGGATGGAAGGAAATAAAGTGATTAGTGTAACAAAAAAAAAAATAAATTAAATAAAATAAAAACTAAAATTGGCTGCTGTGACCAAAAATGTAATCATTGGTGACAACTCTTTGGTGACAAGCCTTTCTAAGAGGGCTTTAGATAAAGTATTTTGTTGGGCTTTACTATGTGACTTAAAAGAATTTGTGAAATATTATAGTCTCCTAGAATGGTCTGCAAGAGACAAGGTAACTTATAAGATATGGTACTACAGTGGGTTTTTGATAGTCTATTTGTTAGGGAGAATAAATCAATGGGTTTATAATATTTATACACATGCATATATATATATATATATATAACATGCATGCTTACATATACATATATTATGTATATACACATTTACATATTATAAATAACTATATAAGAAGGGAAAAACATTTATTAAACACCTATTCTGTAACCAGTAGTGTGCTAAATATTTTGGATATATATTATTTGATCCTCACATCCTTGAGATATAAGCAATATTTTTATCATTTCCATTTTATAGCTTAAGAAACTGAAGTAAAAACTTTAGTGACTAGTCTGGGCTCATGTAGCTAATAACTCAGGTCTTCTTGATACCAAACCTAGTATTCTATATATGTTGCATTCTAGCTGCCTCAAGCATATAACTGCACATTAACAAAGGCACATAATTTGTATGAGTACATACACAAGCAATATATATTTATGCATATTGTGGGAGAGAGAGAGATAGGAAAACCATGCTCCTGTCTTTTTGCATGCTTTTCCATCTATCTCTCTTCCACAATATGTACATGCATAATATATATACGTATACATATGTGTATATATACATGTGTTTTATATATTATATATAACTTTTATGTGCATATTTTATTTTATATTTATATATTATATGTAACAAATATAATAATACAAAATAAATATATATTTTTATATATAACTTCATTCTATGTTACTTTGAAGATATTTTGAAATAAGTTATCAAGTTATCCAGCAAAGCAATTCAAGACTTTTCTGCTTATGTTTAAATCTGATGGATATTTAAGCACCTTTCTTCTTTCAAAGTGTTTCATGATAAGCCAGGGTAGGTTGTGGTTTCTACCTTGGCATGAATTTCAGCCATTATAAATCTGAACTAGTCAACCAGTAACCTTAATGCACAAAGATGCTGACTGATCTCTAGTGTAATGACCTATCACATTTGTTCTTCATGATCCATTTGTTTCACAGTTCTTCTGCAACCAAATCTAAAGAATACAAGAATGAATTGAGAGTGTAGTCAGCAGAGTCAGAGCAGAAATTCTAGTCTGTGTGTTTTGGGTACTTTGGGGAAGGAACAATACAGTTAGTAGTAGAGGTGATATGTGAGAGACAATAAAATACCTTTGTCTAAAACCATCTTTTTCAATATTCTTCCTAGGATTTCCCAATAGTAGGTATTTTTAATAAACAAATACTTAGTGTCTCCAAATTTAGTTGTGCTGTAAGGTGTGTTAGTTTGTAAATAAAATATGGAGATATTGAGATGAATTAAATGACCGAGAGAGGTTAAAATTCTCAGACCTATTCCCAGTTTTGTAATCTATCAATTGAGCAAATAGTTGACTTTCTACTATGATCAGTAACAAGCATGGGGGTGGAGAAGCTCAACTGAGATTAAACCTTGGAGATGAGAAAGAGGGAATCCACTTATAATAGGAATAAATATTAGGTCAGTTCTGCCCTACCTTCCATACTGTGTAATGAGATGAGTCCAACCCAAAGGTTTGTCTGTCTGTAGACCAGTTACATTGTCTGAGGGAATGAGGAACTAGATGGCAAAGTAGGTTCTGAGACTCTTTAAACCCCTTGGTTTGGTGACATTGCTTGTTTTCCCAGATAGGATTGCCTATAATACTGATTATTATATTTCTAGGTAAGGTGACCTACAATTTAAAAAGGTAGGGCACTTACAAAAACTCTAGATAGAAATTACTCATATGAAGTCAAAGGATGAGTGATACTATGATTGTCTCTCCCTTAGCCACAGATGCTCCACTGACAGAGCCTAGAATAGTTCCTGTACTGATTTTCAAGGTCCACGGTGAGCACACTGGCTTTCCTAGGCCAAATATGTGGACCTTTAAGAATTAGTACCATGAACTGATCAGATATGGTTTAGTTCATTGGATAACTAGGAAGAGGGCATCCTTTGAAGAGTACAACTAATATAGGGAAAACATGCTCTCTTTTAGAATTCTCTCTGTGGTTCAAAAGTGAATTCCTTAAAACTGTTGAAAACATGGAGAGGAAGAGTGATGTTGCAACACCAATGGGAATATTGCCCATTGTTGGACATTTCATGAGAAATACATATAAGGATCAAATAGTTAAGTAATAAGTGGATTAATGCTAGGAGACAGACTTGCTGTTGCCAAATTTTTTGTTCCATAAAGCTGGTGTATAAGTTTATCTCATTAAGTGCCTAGTTTCCTTATCAATCATTTGTAACCCTTTGGGAGTCAATCTTAGTGAGAATCATTATCCTTGCCATATGACCCAAATTAAGATGTATGTTAAGATACAATGAATCTTGGATTTGGAATCAGAAGACCCAAGTTCCAATTTCTGCTCTCCTTTTTTACTACCTGTATTGACAGTTTTAGGCTCTAATTTTTTCTCAGCATAAAATTATGACACCAGACAAAATGACTTCTAAGGTTCTTTCCAACCCCAAATCTATTAAAGAATCACATAATTTTTTCACAGTACACTTTTTCCAAAACATTTCTTAATCCTAAACTGATGCAGAATTCATTGGAAGGTGCAGTTGGCAGATTTTGCCTCATGTTTTTCCTATAGTGCTCAGGAAAAATAAAGGTCTCTATTATTTGAACTTTGTATTAAAGTAGAATTCTTACATGAGGATCCATAGATGATAGTGGATATTTGTTAATTTTTTGTTCATAATTATTTTATTCTTAAAATATGTGAAGTAAACATCTGAATATCTTGACACAAACTCACTTTCCCTTCATAATTATTATTTTTTGCTTATTTAGTCCTTTCCACCATTCTCCCCTCTTCACTGAGGGTGACAGTTTGATTTTTCATCAATTTCAGAAAATAAAAGGCAGTTAGGTATTTTGGATTTTTCCAAAGCAAAACTCCAAAGCCCACAAACAAACAGAAACTAATGACCTTAGCTCCAAATATTTCAAATAGAAAAATGGACTTTGCACATTACTAACATATATGTTTGAAGGTCCAAATAGTGGAGTAATCAATTTGATTAATCCCATCATAGCTCTAAATAGGAAACCCAACATATATAAAAATATTAAATTCATATTATCTGTGGACAACTTCATCTAATTTATTATGCATCAATACTAGACAGTATTTTAAAATTACTTTTTATTTTTCAGTCATCAAAAATTCACCTTATCTTCCTTCTTCCTCAACTTCTAACCCCATCTAACTGAGCACAAATTAAAACAAAACTTTTGTTATAAACGTACAAACAGAATAAATTTCTACATTTGCTGTGTCCAAAGTAATCTGTCTCAGTATACATTCTGAGTCCTTCATATTTCTATTAATATATGGGAAGTATATTTCATCATTAATCCTCTGGAGTCATGGTAAGCCATTATGATGATCAGAGACCCTAATTCTTTCACAGTTGTCTGTATTTACTATATTGTCATTTATAAATGTCCTCCTGGTTCTGTTTGCTTCACTCTGCATTAATTCATGAATTTCTTTCCAGGTTTCTCTGAACAATTTACTTTATCATTTCTTATAGTACAATAGCATTTTAAAATATTTATACGCCATAACTTGTTCACCCATTTTCCAATTTAAGAGAAAATTCATTCACATTGTTAGCCACCTCAAAAAAAGTTATAAATATATTTGTACATCCTTAAAGTTTGTTTTCCTTAGGACTGATACTTTCTTTAATCTATTCTCTTTTTCTCTTTTTAATTCTCTCTTCTCCTCTTTCCCTCCTATTTGCCTGTTGAGTGAAATATATTTCTGTAATCAACTCTGTGTTTGAGTGAGGCTGTTTATGTTTATTTTCTTCCCTTCTTTGATCACTTGAGATGAGATTAAGGTTCAAGTGTCAGCTGTTTCTTCCCAGCAAGCTTTCCTTGTTTATATATATATATATATATATATATATATATATATATATATGTCTACCTGATATTATAAGATAATCTTCCCTAATACTCAATTTATTCCCTTCTCCCTCTCCCCACCCATGTATACTTATGATCTCTTTCCATGCTTCTCTTTAAGATCATCAAGATATAGAGCACAACCTATCCCAGACATTCCCTCTATGACCCCTGATGATATTACTCTTGAAAGACAAGACATATCATGTCTTATCCACTTATTTGAGGGTCAATCATTTGTCCCTGTTTTGTCTCTTATGGTTGTTAATTTGTATTTACCATTTAATATTTCCCATGTTGCTGTGATTGAATATCAAAGTTGGTACACAACTCTGGCCTTTTCAGCAAGGATGTATGGAAGTCTTCTATTTCATTAGAAGTGCATGTTTTTTTCTCCCAGTAGGATTATAATCAGTGTTGCTGAGTAAGTTATTCTTGAATGGAAGCCCATATCCTTTGCCTTCTGAAATGTCATATATCAAATTCTCCAATCTTTTATAGTGGCAGCTGCTAAATTATTGATCCTTGGTACTTTAATTATTTCTGGCTGCTTGTACAATCTTTACTTTTACTAGAAGCTATGGATTTTGTCCATAATGTTCATTGACTTCCATTTGATTCATTCTAATTTTTGAGGAATTATTTTCTTCAGAGAGGTAGATAGGTGGTGCAGGGGATAGAGCATTGTGCTTAGAATCAGGAAGACTTATCTTCATGAGTTCAAATTTGGCCACTGACGGTTAGGTAGCTGTATGACCCTGGATAAATCACTTAACCACATTTGCCTCATTTTCCTCATGTGTAAAATAAGCTAGAGAAGGAAATGGCAAACCACAGCTCAGGGTGTTTGTCAATAAAACCCCAAATGGGGTCATATCAGATATGACCCAAACCATCTAATCAATAATAACAATGATTTCACATTATTCACCCACCCTTCTTTTTTTGTACATTTCAGCCCAAGTCCTAATCACCTCTGTGCCTTTATATAATTGGTTTTCCCAACCCACCCTGCCACCTCTATTCTTGGAGTACTCATCTACCTTACCTCTGACTGTCAAAAAATCCTTATCTTTTGTGCTTGCTTTGGCAACACATATACTAAAATTGGAATGATACAGAGAGGATTAGCATGGCCCCTGCACAAGGATGACACACAAATTTGTAAAGCATTCCATATTTTGGGAGGGAGACAGCAAAAATCATGTAACCATGGTAAAAATTTTAATTAAAATATTAAAAAATAATTTTAAAAAATTCTTATCTCCTCTCAAGGCTCAGCTCAAATATTATTGCCAACATTAGCTTTTCCTGACTCAACAAATTTGATGACTTCCCTAAAATCGCTTTGCATTTATTGCTTATGTTCTTTATTTACTTATCTGTGAACATGCTCATATATTTAGAGTTAATCGTTTCCCTAATGGAATGTAAGCTCTTGAAGAACAGGAATGAACTGATTAATACTGTGTATGTGTGTCCCCCAAACCTAGTAGAGTACCTTGCTCATGTTAGGGATTCAATAAGTGCTTATTGTATTAAAGTGTGAATACTGCCATCCTATTATTTTAGAAATGATGCTTTGTGTAAGCTTTATTCTGCCGCTATTTCTCTAAATTGATATTGCTATTATAAATTCATGTAGGCTTTTGAGTAGGCTATCACAGCCATAATTTCATGAAATTCTATCACATACTCTCATATGATTTACTCTTGTTGCTGACTCATTTATTCCTGAAAACTTTGATCCTGTCTTTACTACATCTTAACTTATATCAATTAAATCATGCTGATTCTTTTAATTTTTTTAACTTCTTGGCTTTTTCTTCCTTCATAGATTTCATGGTTATGAAATTGGAATTTAATGATCTTACCATATATTCAAAAGTTTGAATATTTTATTAATACCCAGTAAAATGGAAGTAATTGTGTATGAGTGTGTTATTTTCTACTTTTTGCATCTGTAATTTTTTTGCATCTGTAAAAATGTAAAAAAAAAATTCCACTATACTTGGAATTACAATGACCTAAATTCAATCTGAGACATAGCTGTGTGACCCTGAAAAAGTCATTCAGCCCTGTGATCCTATTTTCTTTTCTGTAAAATGGAGAGGACAATAACCTCCACTTCACAGAGTAGTTGGGAACATACATGTACACCTATATATTTAAATATAAAGAGAAAATATATATAAAACGCTTTCCAAATCTCAAAATGACATGTAAATATTAAATATTGTTATCAGCATATAGTCTCTTACACACTCACATTTCCCACCTAATATGTGGCAATCTATCTATCTAATTAGTCAGTGAGAGAAAGGAAGAGAAAGACAGATACAAATTCATATATTTATATACAGAGAGAGAGAAAGAGAGAAAGAAAGTTAAGAAAGCACATACTAAGTGCTTGTCACTATGTTAAGTGTTGAGGATACAAATCCAAACAAACAAAATATTTCCCATCCTCAAAAGGATTAAAGTCTAATAAGAAAACACACTAGACATTGGGAAACTGAAAAGCATGAGATTGGGGGAAATTTGTGAGGTATGGAGATTCCTTATGACTGAGGTCAAGTATAACTGACTGAGATCCTTCCTTTTGGGAGAGAGTCACCAATCAGTAGTATGAAGATTCTAAGCAGAGATTTCTCCATTGGAAAAGTGGCATTCACTGAAGAGTAGGAGGAATCTGGGAGAAAAACCAGACCTTAGTGAATTAAAGCATGTCTAGAAGCCTTCCTAAAATGGTGAACACAGTGAGGGAGGCTGACACTGATTAGCTATCTAAAAAGAAATACATGTATTGAAAATAAAACCTTGCTTCTTTAGACATTGTAAAGAAATTCCTTAAACAATTTGAGATTATAGGGTCTTGATAACTGAATGTAGGCAACTGACTTTACACAGAAAACATGCAGTGATTGACTGAGAGGATTGGCCAAATCTATTGGGCCAAAGTTATAAAAAACCAAAAGTTCTGAGGAGTCAAATCTGGCAGTTGGAAAGAGAGACAGTCATAGAGGTAGAACTCAATCAAATCTGGTACCTTTCCCTCTGTATCTCTTAGAGATTGCAGAAAATGGAATGGAAGAGGGGAGGAAATTATCATTGAGTCCTCTACAGAAGCACATGCAGTCTGAAAGAGGCACAAGTGGGTAAATGAAGAGCAACTTTTTTTCTTCTTACATAGCTGGCTCTCTTCTCAACTCCCAAAAATCACTCTTCAAGCTTTCTGACTTCTTATTGTTTCAATATAAATCTAAGTTTTGTCAGAGATTCTTAGTCAACCACTAGAGTTTCACATCTTGTCATTTTAATGGTCAAGACTCTATATAATCCTTTCAAGTTAATAAGTAACTTCTTCACAGCACCTAAAAAGGTATAAGGGGTATAAACACTTCTTTATATCTCATTTATTCTAGCTAATTACAGTTCGAAAGGAATAACCATTCATCAGGTGAATATAGGCCACTTCAAGGTCTGAAAGAACAGTCTCATATCTGATTATCTGTTATCTGCCCTTTGCATCCTCTAGATGCAGCCACTCAAGATCAGAAAGGACTGAAATCTTATACTTCATTCTCAGTTATCTGCCACTTTTGTCCTATAATTTCATCAAATGGATAAAGGATCTCAGTTTGTTAAAAGATCCCCGATTACCTTTTAATAAATTAGCAATGATGATGATGATGATGATGATGATGATGATGATGATGAAGATAAAGATATGCAGGAACTGGTTTGCCTAGTCAACATCTCTCCCCTAATTTTTTTTTTCTTTTTAAAAAATAGTTAGCTAGGTATTTAGCGCAAAGTAAAACAAAAGAACACCACCTTTTTATATAAATAAACCAAGGGCATTTTGGTCTGTTGTTATGATTAAAAACACATTTTCTATTAAAAGACAAATCCTCTATTTCAAAACATTGACAAGGATTTCACTTAAAAATCCAGCTGTTCAAATATAGGACACTGAAAAAAGTTCAATCCAAAAATATTCTCTGGCTCCCAGCCCATAACATTTCATTTGATTGCGAATTGCATATATTTTCATTCACTCTTAGCTCTTGCCTCTCAGTATTATGTTCTGAGATAGACAGTCTAACAAGTGTCAGTAGGCACGTTGGCCTCAATAACACCAGGTTCTTCACTTCAATGGCTTATTTTAGTTTTGTTATCAGTAAAAGATGGAATCTTGTGCTTGCTGACATTTTCAGTGACTGCTGGTGCAAGAATATTGTTGTTTTCTTAAGTGTTTCAACTTGATCTCCTTTCCCTCCCTCACAGACCCTCCTTCTCCTCCTTTGAAGGTACTGTCAGCTTGATTGACAAGTGAGAGATGTGCTTTTCTCAACCTAATGGCTAATTAAACCAGAGAAAAGAAAAACAAATCTCAAATGCATAGTAATTAGCTGCATACATTTTAACTAAAGCAGAACCAGGGTACTTCAATAAATAATAAGAGCACCTGGGTTCAAAACTTGCTTCTAATATCACTATTTGTATGACTGTGGGCAAGTCATTTGTGACCCTCCCCCCAAGTCTCAGTGAACTTCTCTATAAAATTAAGAGTTTAGACTAGACTAACTCTCAGTCCTTTTCATTTCTATGATCCTTTGATCTTTTCAGCAATTTCTTTTCTACTGTTCTTTTTTTTTAATGAGGGTGGGATGAGAGCCATCGTTTTTTGAAAAGCCTTCACTACTTTTACCAAATCCCATTTCATGGTACAAATGATATTTCCAGTTGCCATTACTCCTGAGTGTGACTCTACTGAATTAGTCTTCTTTATGTGCAATATCCACATAATAATGCCTTAACAAATTTTTGTTGTTTGGTCATGTCTGACTCTTTGTAACTCCATTTGAGGTTTTCTTGGCAAAGATGCTAAAGTGGTTTTCTATTTTTTTCTCCAAATCATTTTACAGAAGAGGAAACTGGGAGGCAAATAGGGTTAAGTGACTTGCCCAGGGTCACACATTTAGTAAGCATCTAAGGCAAGATTTGAACTCAGGTATATGAGTCTTCCTGACTCCAGTCCAGGCACTCTATCCACTGAGCTACCTAGCTGATATAGTTTATCAGATATATCCTATCAACTATAATTAGTGGCTGTTCTAAAGGTTTATACTTTCTTCTAGTCCGATAATTCTTATTTATTTAAGTACTTAAATTCATTTTTTTAATTTGGAAAAATGTATTTAATTAATTAAATTAGAATATTTTTCCTTAGTTACAAGATTTATGTTCTTTCCCTCCTCTCTCCCCAACCCCTCACATAGTCCATGCAGAATTCCACTGGGTTTTACATGTGTGATCAGGATCTATTTCCATATTATTGATATTTGCACTAGGGTGATCTTTTAGATCCCCAATCATATCCCCATTTACCCATGTGATCAAGCAGTTGTTTTATTCTGTGTTTCTACTCCCACAGTTTTTCCTCTGAATATGGATAGTGCTTGTTCTCATAGATATCCTGCAGATTGTTTAGGGACATTGCATTGCCACTAATGGAGAAGTCCATTACATTGGATTGTGCCACAGTGTATCAGTCTCTGTGTGCAATGTTCTCCTGGTTCTGCTCCTCTCACTCTGTATCACTTCCTGGAGATTGTTCCAGTCTCCATGGAATTCCTCCAGTTCATTATTCCTTTGAGCACAATAGTATTCCATCACCAACATATACCACAATTTGTTCAGCCATTCCCCAATTGAAGGGCATCCCCTCATTTTCCATTTTTTTTTGCCATCACAAACAGCACAGCTATGAATATTTTTGTACAAGTCTTTTTCCTTATTAGTGCTGTAATTCTTAAAGGGAACAGAATAGAGATTATGACAAGTTTGAGAATCACCTATTAGTTTTAATCTTATAGATTAAAAATCGAATGGATCTTATCTACTATCCAATCTGACTCCTTTATTTTACATGTGAGGAAACTGAGACTCAAAAAAATTATGGTGATTTGCTAAACTTTCATCCTTTCTGGTAGACCTGGGAAAAGAACCTAGATTTCCTGACTCAATTTCCTACTGTTTTCACTATATTACAAGAACATCCTTATGTCCATTTGGGTGGAAATGGCTACCTTGTGACAGAGCAGCTTGGTGAAACTACTTTAATGTGTCATAGAATAGTTGCTTCATCTCATACAAGGAAGACTTTTGCTAATTTTCATAATGGAGGGGTTATTCCAATCTAACCATTAAACCACTCCCTTTCACATCAAAGCTATCATTTGATTTTTTTTCAATATTTTCTTAAAACATTCATATTGATGATACTCAGGATCGTCAGCTGATGCCACAGAAACCTGTTTTAGATATCTTGTTATGAATAACATTACAACAAATAGAGATCATTGATTGTCCTCCTTGAAATATGGGAAGTTTCTGCAGTGAGAAATGGCACATTGCAATGCAGATTTCATGGATTTGCTGTGGAGAATTGTAAGGTAACAGGACACTTTTCAATGATTTCTGCTCTGCATAAGACTTTTTGATTGTATCTAGCATACTGTATAGTAGCTGCAGAATTCATGAATATTTTAAACTTGGAGAGAAAGAAAAAAGGCAAAATGCCTTTTATTTTTTAAGATTTGACATTTTTCTAGGTACTTAAAAACTGCATTAAATAGCTGCCTTGAAAGTTTTTTCTTTCCTTTAAATGTCTTTATATTTACAGACTGTGTTACTATGATCTAATAAAATTAAGCTATCAGGAGGAAATCATCTTATCAGAAAGGGCTTGGAAAGCATTGTAAAGCACCAGACATATAGCTAAAAGAGAGACTCTTGGGAGTTTGCTCAGGGAAAGAAGTGGTGGGTGGAATTGCTGAGTTCCTTGGTCTGTTAAACTGCTGCTCGCCTTCCCACACTTGTCTTCTTTACATAAGCATTTTCCTTTTTAAGGCTGCCTACAGCAGAGTTGGGAGAGGCAGACAGGCACACCAGTCAAATCTAAATATTCTTGGGAGAAGATAAAAATAAAATTGTGCACCTGAGTGAATGACCTTCAGAGGATTAAAACCTTGAGCTGCTTCCAGTCAGCTTCCTCCCCCTCTCCTTACACTCATCTCTCTTCAACTGCATATTGTAACTTTCATGGATCTGAAGTGATTTCCAATTTTTATGGAATAGGATGCTGAAGAAACCCAGCCATTACAGTTGCTGCAAGTGGTATAGGCCCATCATTAAAACTAAGAGTGTTTCAGCCTTAAGGGCAACCCACAGGGGAATTCATTTCTGGAAAGACAAGCTTATTCATTTCCTCTGTAGTTTAATCTTTTCAATATTGGTGACTGGGATCTTGTTCTTCAGAAACCACATAGCAAAGTCAAGATGCTCTCTTTAGAAGTTAAAAGCTGAATGCCTGAGAATAATAAATTAGAATAGCAGAGACCAGAGGCCAAGAGATTTACCTTGATTTCTGGAGCTGAAATACTATTCAAACATCTGGTAAATCTGGACTGACTGATCTTAAGTGGAAGAAGTTTCTGTTGTTGTTATTGTTATTCTTTTTCCTTTTCATTCATTCCCTTTATTCTATCATTTTTTCAAGAAAGTATTCAGTTTTGGGGGTAAGGATGAGGTATAGAAATATTAAATAATATGTACATCCATTTCAACATTTTTATTTCAATGAACAGTAGGTATTTAGTAGAATGTAAGTTCTTCCAGGGCAGGCATTGTTTCAATTTTGTATGTTTAGTACCTAGCACATAGTAGAGGATTGTTAATTTAGAGCCGGAAAAGATCTACAGGTCATAAAATCCAATTACCTTATTTTATAGATAAGAAAATGAGCCCTAAAGAAGGTAAGTATTTTGCCCAAAGTCAAGAAGGTAACAAATGATGGATGCAGGATCTGGATGTATGTCCCTTACACCAACTCCTTTTCCACTGAAATATCAAGCATTGAGGCAGACAAGTACTTCTCAATTGATTGATTGAAGCATATAGAAGCATATCTATATTATTTGTTTGCAGAAAATGAATTTAGAACAAGGAGAAAAACTGGATTTGGGGGTAAAATAGATCATTCTTGTAATTCTACCCTTCAACACACTATTCTCATAGTAGATTCACAAGTATTTTTGAATATACTTATTGCTTTATGAATATTTTTGGCATAAGCACCATTTGAAATGGGGCCATGGGTATGCATACATGTATACTTTCCTGCTTTCTTAGGACTTTTGTGGAAGAGTTGCTCCTAATAGTTTTCAACACAGCAGGGACAGTGCCAGAGCAAAAAATTCCTCTTGATTGAGATGATAAAATCTTGATTCAGCAGGAATGCTAAATAAAAGAGAAAATACTTAGATATTTCTGTCTTCTTTGATGAAATTTTAAGAAACCCCCTCTTTTTTCCATAAATACTTTGTTTCCCCCCACCACAAGCCCATTACACATATACATAGCCCTTGGCACAGTAATCATATACTGATCATTAATTATGTACAACCCATGACTCACTTTAAAAGACCAACAGGATGGATTTGTTTATGGTGGTGGTTGTTTTTAATTGAATCTGTGATTTATTTTATTGATACTAGCCCAAGAACTCTTTTTTACATTTTATTTTTATTGTGATATAAAACACCTCCATATTGATCATTGTTGTAAGAGCACACTCTTACATAATAAAAAACCCCCAAAATAAAACCAAAAATACACTGATGTGAAAGATGATTCCAACAGTTCTTTCTCTGGATGTGGATAGCATTCTTCATCATAAGTCTTTCAGGTTTGTCCTAGAGCATTGCATTGCTGAGAGTAGCCAAGTTTTCACAGATAATCATCATCCAATATTGCTGTTATTGCGTACAATGTTCTCCCACTTCTGTTTATGTTGCTCTGCATCATTTCCTGCAGATCTTTCCAGCTTTTCTGAAATCATCTTGCTTATCATTTCTTATAGCACAATAGTATTTCATTACCAACATGTATCACAATTTGTTCAACCCTTCTCCAACTAATGGACCTCCTCTCAATTTCTAGTTCTTTGCCACTACAAAAAGAGATGTTATAAATATTTTTGTATAAGTAGGTCCTTTCTCCTTTTTTATCATCTCTTTCAGATATAAACCAGTAGTGGTATTACTGGATCAAAGGGTATGCACAGTTTTATAGGCCTTTTGGTATAGTTCAAAATTGTCCACTGAAATGGATGGATTAGTTTGCAACTCCACCAACAATGCATTATTGTCTCAATTTTGCCACATCCCCTCCACCAACATTTACCACTTTTCTTTCCTGACATATTAGCTAATCTAATAGGTGTAATTTTAGCATTGTTTTAATTTGCATTTCTCTAATCAAGAGTGTTTTATAACACTTTTATGTGATTATTGATGGATTTGATTTCTTCATCTGAAAATTGCTTGTTCATATCCTTTGACCATTTGTCAATTAGGGAATTAGCCTAAGAGTCCTTCATGAGGCCATTCCATCTATTTAAGTATATTGACATCTATTTTAGTCTAAAGTTAGTGGATGGGGAGACAGGAGATGGGTATTGAAAAATTTAGTGGCTTGTACAGTCACATGACCAATACTTATTAGAAATAAGAATTTAATTCAGTCTATTTCCTGAGACTAAGACCCCTGCTATATTCTCAGCTAAGTGCTATGCTGATAGTCTAGTCAAACTTAGAATGAAGATAAGAAAAATGAATCTTCATTTAAACATAATAGCTTAGAGTTGAAGACATTTCTGACAGATACTAATCAGAATCAAATGGATCCTCTGATGTCCAAACAAATTTCTTTCCTATTCTGATATTACAAGGGTATTAATTTCTTTCACACTTTTAAGTTTCCTAATTTACTCTTTAAACAAAAATTACTGTGACCTTAAATTCCATCTTTTTTCTTGAGAAAGATAGATATATTAGAAGGAACATTGATTCTTCTAAGGCACTAGAATACTAGAAAGTAAATTGCCACTCAATGCAATGGAATCTAGGGACTCCAAAAGAGGCTAACTTCCTCCCATTGAGTAACTCATTAACTTCAAGAATCTGGCTGACAATTTTGAATGCTTGAATCTTAGCACCCACCCCAAGGCACCTGTGCCACTGTTTCATTCCTCAAAAATACCAGCTGTTTGTTATCCATAGAAAACTAAATTTTGCATTTTCTGACATGCTTATTAGGAAGAAAAACACAATGCTGAACTAAAATAATGAGACTAAAGGATAAGGACTCCAAAGATAAGCACTCTCCCTCCTCTCTTTGGTTATTTATCATTTACCTCATACTTCTCATTTATTTATTGAAAACTTCATAATATATGGCAAACAGAGGAGCAAATCCTTTGGAAAGGTCATATATCTTTCTTTCAAACATATTTTAAAGTTTTCCTCTTACACAAATTATATCATCATTATGCAGATTTGGATGGTAAAATGACTTGATTCAGTCAAGATTGTATAGCAGGCAAATACCCATATGTATTCAGGAATATGAATTTTATATATATAGTTATCATATGTGTATACATGTGTATTTGTATGTAGCCAACATATCTTATGTATAATATGAAATAAAAATGACTATAATCAAGTTTATTGCTTTGATAATTTTATAAATTTAGAACTGGACCATTTGAGCAACCTCTTCATTATATATATATATATATATATATATATATATATATATATATATATATATATATATATATATGTGTGTGTGTGTGTGTGTGAAACTGATGACCTGGAACAATCAATGATTTATTGTATTTCTTGCAATTAATTAGCAAAATCAGAATTCAAACTCAGGCCCTCTGACTTAAAAACAGTGAACTTTTCTGCTGTATCAGTCTTCAAGATGAGTGACAATGGTTCATAGATATAACCTTCTAGAGAATTAGAAGGAGGAGTTAGTTTTTTTATAATTTTTGAAGTGAAAAGGAAGTTTCTAGATACTATTTCCTAGGAAGAAGAGGAGAAATCCTTTGTCTTCAGAAATAGAGGAATAATAAAGTAAAGACTTTCAATATGGATAAACAAGCCTGTACTCTACTCTCCTCCTAGTCAAGGTCTTCCCAAGAGTGTGATGGCAGCTGGCTTCTTGTTATCCTACTTTGCTGTTCATCTGCTTTATTGAAAGTTAGATTGGTTGGTATCCAATGTTCTCAGTCAGTCACTGATAGAGATGTAGGAGGTGGGAACTGGGAAGAACTATGGATGGAAGTTATAGTGATATGGACTTTTATGTTTTAGGTAACAGGAATAGGGAATAAACAAATTCTGTAAGAGCACCATATGGCCAGTTGTCCTGATAGTCGAAGGTATGCCAAAGTTATAATTACAGGGCTTCTGTATTCTGCCTACAAATCATACAGGAAATATCCCATGGAAAGATCAATATTCCTAGTGGTGCAGACTTATAATTCCAGCTACTGGGCTTTATTAAGCTGGGAGATCTTTTTTAGTCAGGGAGTTCTCATTGCAGAGGGCTATATCAATCTATTGTTCACACTAATTTTGACATCAATATAATGAGCTCCTAAAAGAAGGGGACCACTCAATTGACTATTGAGCAAACCATCCCAGGTTGGAAACTGAACAATTCAAAACTCTCATGACAATCAGAGTAAAACTTGGTCTTTGAGTAGCTCTTACAACCAGGCAGCCCAAGTAAAATGGGGATCCCTAATCTAAAAATAAGATAAAATCAAATAAAAATACAAATGGGTAAGTTCAGATCCAGAATTAAACTGGAGTCCCTGATCAAACATCCCATCAGATGAAAGGCTATGAAGAAAGGAAATTTTCTTCAAAAAACTGCAAAGAGCCTCAGCCACCCGAGGAAGTACTACACAATGAAGGAAGGAAGCCATTTAGTTGGGGGTGTCCACTACCATCAAAATGACATTACAGTCCTGGGTCAGAGCGAAGTTAGTGATTTTGTTTTCAACTCAGATTGAGGGAGTTTGGCAGAAGCTTAAAGCTTGATGCCAAAGACATCTTTACTCTAAGCATACCACACAACTGGCCATGCCATTTGATATTGTTTTACAGAAATCAAAGGGTCTCCACTGCCTTCCATGGAGTTTTTCTGGCAAAAGGAGAGATAATAGCCTATTGAACCTTCACAGAAGAAATGATCAGATATGTAGCCCTTAAAAGACAGATCTTCCTCAAAGGTAGACACTGTATGTACCTAGTGGATGGACAACTAGACCTGAATATAGTTGATACTATTATGTCATTTATGATAGAACTGAGTGAAGTTTAGTGGTCACAAATTTTATAGCCTATAGAATCATTACAAAAGCCTTTTAAACACCTATGAGGTATCAAACACTGTTCTAAGTGTGTGGGTACAAAAAAGGAGGAAAAAAGAGCCCCTTCTCTCAAGAAACTCATAGTCAAATGAATGAGCAAATGTAAAAAAGAAAATAACAAAAAAACACTATTTACAAATAAGTGGTAGCCAAGTTAATAGGATGCAATCTTAATCTTAAAGAAAAGGGACTTAAGGGAAAATACTACAGACTTAAAGGGAAGGCACTATCATTAAAAGGGATCATGAAAGGCTTCCTGCAGAAACTTGAATTTTAGCTTGGTCCTGAAGGAAGTCTCAGAAGCCAGGAGATGGAGATGAGGAGGGTGAGAAGTCTAGGCAAAGGGCAAAGGGAAAGAAACAATCTTTACCCTCCAAAAGCGAACAAGGTTAGATTTGGCATTTTTAAACATTTAAGTGCACAGAGCTAGGAAGGGTCTGAAGCCAGATTTAAAATCAGGTCCTGCTGATTTCAGGCCTGGCACACTATGCCTTGGGCTATGTAGCCATCCCTAAAAAGCTAACAATGTTTTGAAGAAGGGCCTTGATTCTTTGTTCATAGCTGGATTTCATGATCAAGTACTTGAGTACTGATTATAATCAGTTTGGGAACACAGGTGACAGTAAAGGGAAATCTAATGAAAAATAATTCTTAGTGAATTAGGCTATGGTAAGCATCTTTGAAAAACAGGGTGGAAGAAGGTGAGATTTAGTGATTCTTAAGCCTCCACAGGCTTGGAGGAGGTTACAGGTTTTCAATATGAAGCAAGCTGAACAAATACAAGAAAAAAGTAGTCCCTATGTCTTATTTCTTTTCCTTGTTTATAAGGAGGTGGCATGGTAACATGAACAGAGAGCTGGCATTGGAGTCAGGAAGAACTGAGTTAAAATATTATTTCTGGTACATGCCAGCTGGCTGACTCTGAACAAGTCATTTCCCAGTGTCCCAGTCTTCTTTGAATGCCTATGAGTTTTGTGGATTATTATTTATCATTTATTAATATTATTTGAACCTATGTTTTCTATAATTTTCATAAAATCCAAGACAATTAAAAAAAACATTTTAGGAAAAGAAGCTTACTAACTCCTTGAATCAAGAAAATGAACTGTTCAGAGAAAGTGCCATAAAGAAAGCTCCACTGTATCAGAAGATCCAGAATGAACTTTAGGTTGTAATGATTGAACTGAAGAGGGTTGAACATAGTTATTTTGAATGTAAACTCTTATATCAAAGGGGACTGCCCGCTAATTGTTTTTTGTCAATGTGCCTAGCAAACATTGTTTTTTTCCTTTCTCTTCTATTTCCATCTTATCTCCAACTATTGTAGTTTCCTCTTAGAAAGTTCAATATTATATGTACCTGTGTCTAGAAGATCTTTAGAGGTATAATCTGGTTATATTAAATGATTCATTGGGGAGACTTGGACTTGGGATCTTGGACAGCTTCTTGGAGGACTGCTCCTGGATCTTCTCCTTTGAACTTGGGTGTTGGAAGACTTTGGGATTTGGCCTTTGGTGTTCTCCTTTGGAGTTCATTTTGGGTGGGTGAGTAGTTGGCTTTCCTTTCCTGGTTTCTGGAGAGAATGGTTCCAGAGATACCTGCCTTGGCTTTGGAGGAGGCTATGTTGGTGGAACTCTAGCTGAAAGTGATTTCAGTCCCAAAATCTGTAGGACAATTTGTGTGACTAGAGATTTTTTTAATCCAGAATGTTGCCTTGACCTTAGTAACTCTCTAAGAGTACTGTAGAGCATTACAAGGAATTTTGGGTGTCCCCAGGTCATGTATAGGGGCAGCTGGGTGGTATGGTGGATAGTGTGCTGGGACTTGGATTCAGGAAGATTCATTTTCCCAAGTTAACATCTGGATTCAGGTACTTATTAGTCATGTGACCCAAAGGAAAAAACAACTATATTTGCCTCATTTTTCTTATCTATAAAATGAGCTAGAGAAGAAAATGACAAACCAATACAGTATCTTCACCTATAAATACCAAAATGGGGTCATGGAGAGTTGGACATGACTGAAAATGATGAAACAGAACAAGCTTATGTTTTGGTTCCATCCAAATTGTATTAAATGTTTACATTTACTCACATCCATCTCCATCAAACTTCCTTTCTAGATGCCCTCTCAGCAAAATTTCTTAACTGTGTACATGCAATGCATGTGAGGGTTTCTTTATCTAAATCTCATATGATATAAACCTTCCAGAGTCTAGAGGAATATTATCTACACCTCCTTTCTAGTTTACTCTTCTCTTGCCAAATGACCAAATACATTTATTTTTAAAACTGTTCCAGATTTTAAGGTTTGCTCTCATGAACAAAACTTTCAAAGACAATGAAGGTACTAACTTGCATTAGTAGAGCAGTTTTCTCACTGAGAGTTCCTTATACCGGTGAAACCACAGGTATATTCCCTACCCTTATAATTTGGTTTTAAGAATAATACAGATACCACATTAGTTTAAGGCCCTGATCACCTCTCACTTAGGCCATTAGAGTGGCCTCCTAATTGGTCCCATGCTTCAAGTTTTTCCCCACTTCAATCCATTCTCCACACAGTTGTCAAAGTTATTTTCCTTTGGGGCAGATCTGACATGTCACTCCACTACTCAATAAACTCCAATAGCTCCTAATTGCCACTAGGATAAAATATAAACTCCTTTCTTTAGCTTTTAAAGCCATTCACAACCTGCCTCAAACCACTTTTTCAAACCTCATTATATCTATTGCACATTTTATCATCCAGTCAAATAGGCATTATCTCTGCTACTCACAGAGGGCACTCCTATTTCCCTTCTCCTTTGCATTAGTAGTCGCCATGCCTGTAATATACTCTGTCGCCACTTCTACCATACAGATTACTCTTTTTCCTTCAAAATTCAGCTCAAGCACTATTTTTAAAATGAAGGTTTTCCTGCTACTACCAATTAATAATGACTGCTTTTAAACTAATTTATATTCAACTATATCCCATTTATTTGTATTTATTCTTTTAACATTTATCTTTTTTAAAATTATTTTTAAACTCTAGGTGACATGTGCTAAACTTGGATTCAGAATTGCCTGAGTTCAAATGCTGGCTCAGATTTTTATTACCTACATGACCATTTGGCAAGACATTAATCCCTCTCCATTTCAGTTTACTTATCAACAATATGGGGATAATGATAGCAAGTATCTTATAGTATTATTTTCAGGATGAAATGAGATAAAATATGTAAAATATTTTTCAAACCTTAAAGTAGCATAAAATTCTAGCTATTATTATCATTATATTTAATTATATAGATACTTTTTAACCTCCTAGATAGAATATAAGATCCTTGGGAATAGGATTTTTCCCACTCTTTATATTTATGTTTCCATTGCTTTCCATAGTGATTGACACAAAATAGGCCTTTATATCCAAGAGATGTCTAATAATTGTTAATAAGGAATATTTCACTTTTGTGAAGAGATTTGACCTTATGAAGAACTTGGATGATGCAAGGTTGAAACTGGGACAAAAGAGATTGCTGGTGGTAGAATAAGATCGCTTCTGTGTGTACTTGAAGGATAGAATTCAGTGATAGGTTAATATGGGTAAGAAGGAACAGAGTTGATTGGATTTGGCTCATGGATTCTTGCTTTCCTATGGTGAGCCACACACTGAGTGGAAAGGAAAGCTACATCAAATCATCATATTCAGAAATGTCAGCATTATCTTATATCCACAAATTCAAGAATAGAGAGAGGGGAAGGTACAAGGGGAGTTATCCAGTTTGTCCAGGGTCACACAGCTAGTAAATATCTAAGATCAGATTGATATCAGGAAGATGAGTCTTCCTGACTCCAGACCAGCAACTCTTTCTACTGTGTCACTTGGCTGCCCAAGGTACTGGCTCACCAGGGGAAACAAACAAACCAAAAATAAATCAGTCCCCCAATATTGGCCCAGCCCAAACACACTGACTTTGTCAAGTGATTGGTTTAAAATTTCTGATGCATTGGTACTCAGAAAATGCATGCAAAGTCCAGGTAGTCAATTTTATGAAGATATTAAGCTTCTTTTCCTGTTAGCTTCCCCCTCTAAGTTAGTGGATGATGACAAGTTTCAGGACTTAATGGACATTGCAAAACCTGAGCTCTCTGACTTGCTTTCTTTCTTTTTTTAAATCAAATTCAATTAGGGATATAGATAGAGGAAGAAAATGGCATATGCAAGTAAGTTTTTAGGAAGCTCCCCCAGAGTTGCAATCTTTATTTATTTAAGGTAGTTGGCCAGGATTGGAGTTTTCCAGTACCAGGGTGATGGCACAAATGAACATACTAAATGAGGACAATTTGTTTCAAGCAACCACACCAAAAACATCTTGATTGTATTGGTATTAAGGAAGTGAGTCTGTTGTTGGATCCTTCTGGAGGCTGTGATTAGGTGCTGTATATGATTTAACTAGATACAATAGCACTAAGAACAGGAAATGATCTTTCCTGATTCCTGTAGTTTGGCTGAGTGATGCTGTGGAAACCAAAACTCTATTTTGTTGTAGAAATGTGTATGATCCTAAAACAGATCAAGCTGAATTTCTTGACTTACCATATTCCTTTGGGTCTGAATGGAGGAATAAGGAAGGCAATCAATGAGAGATGAGAACTGCTTGACAAAACAGTGATCTTTTGTGACTAAACTTCGAAGGATCTGCAGAATCTCAGTTTTATCTAATCTCAAGGGTGTTGAACCAAATCCTGTTTTCCAAGACCCCAAGGATGTCCTGCTTTCCAGGACACCAAAGACATCCTGTTTTTCTGTGCCATGAATGCCCTATCTCATTCATTCTTTCAGACGACTCTTCCCTTCTGTATCCTTGGCAAAATTATAAAAATCCAAGGTTTAAGTGTGAATATCAGACACTCCCGGTACAGGCTTTCATATCTTTTATTCTTCAATAAAAGTTGGCTGTTACTTCAACCAATCATGTTTGTGCTTTTGCTTTAAGGGCCCTTAGACACAAGCAGAGATCTTGGTTGACACTGTGAGGAGAAGAGAGAAAATTATGTTTAAGCTACATCTTAGCAATATTTTCTCACTTGGACATAGTTTTCTGGAGTACTGATCTGAATTAAATTGAGAAGATGAGATTTCTTGGTGCTTGGTCTTTCTAGGTCATAACTGAGTCCACTCTATTTGTCCTAGAGCAGGGATTCTTAACTATAGGAAGCTTAATTTTTTTAACTGTGGTTCACTTTCCCCAAATACTATGCATTTTATTTTATGCTCTTAAATATTAATTTGAGAAGAGATTTATAGATTTTACCATTCTGCCAAAGGAATACATGGCACACACACACAGAAGTTAAGGATCCCTGTTCTGGAGGACCCTAAATCAATGGGAAATGGGTTAATAAATAAGTAATGGTCAGTGTAAGGATGTGGAGTGAATGGGATGTCTTATTGCCACTTCACCTATTGTGTCAGGTAAACTAGCTGGCTAGTGCATAGATAGAACCCAAGTCTGAACACACACACACACACACACACACACACACACACACACACACATATATATATATATATTTAAATTGATAATTCAATGTGGATAGGGAAACTAACATCTAACTAGGCAAATTCATATTTTGTGTTTGTGTCAAAGACTTTCCCAAAATGATGCAAAGGAGCAAGGGTATTCCAGGTTACATTTTGATTTGGCTTCCTGAAGGAACTAACATCCTATATTATAGCTCTTTATCCTTTCTGGGATCACTAATTCTCCTGTGTATCAAGTTTAGGGAGGTGTTAGAATTCACTCTGAGAGGAAGGTAAGAGTCA
The DNA here is from genome assembly GCF_027887165.1 of Monodelphis domestica. NCBI lineage: Eukaryota > Metazoa > Chordata > Mammalia > Didelphimorphia > Didelphidae > Monodelphis > Monodelphis domestica. The sequence goes on from NC_077233.1 coordinate 248,620,275, forward strand.
GGGTCCTTTATCTGTGAGACATCAAATTCTGGCCAGTCAACAAGCTTTTCATTAAATGTTTAATATGATCTAGGCACTATACCAAGTTCTGGAGGTATTAAGAAAGTGAAAACCATATTCTCTGCCCCCAAGGATCTCATATTCCAATGGAAAATGATTTGCGTATGACCATCATAATAACTTTGAGAGATGGATACAATAGGTACTTTTGTCCATTTGACAGATAAGAGATCTTGAGACATAGAAAGTGATTTGCCTGTGATCATGCAGCTAGTAAGCCTTGGTTGGTAGGGGTGTAAGAGGATTTAGACCCAGGTTTTGCTAACTCCAGTGGTTTAACCATAATATGAAGAGGGAAATTAATTGCTGAAGCAGAGATACGGAGCTGGAAAGTACAAACTGGTATCCAGGAACTAATTCCCCCTTTTTTTTCTTCTGACAATCTTATATTCTAAAGCTCTGACCCTTTTTATTATGGCTCCCTATATTACTTGAAATCTAGTCATTAACGTCCATTAAGCCACATTTTATTACTTAGATACCTTCATCAGGCTAGTATACTATGGCATAGGTACATACAACATTTGTTCATGTGAGAAATACCATGGAAAATAGCATATATATGTTGTGGCTCATATTCATGGGGTTGCATATATTTATATATGAGATGTACCATATATATGAATTAATTTATATATTATATCCTATATCCTCTTAGAGTTAAACCACAAAATTGGCTTTACCACAGTTAGGGGGATTTTTCAAAGTGTCAGTGCACTTTGAAAAAAGACTCTAAAGACTGTCAAGCTACTACTTGCTAAAGCTAAATAGAGAAAACCCCCAAATAATCCATTCCAAGTGTTCCTGAGATACACATATCTTAATTAATTCAGATAATTTTGAAAGGCAAGCATAAGTAGCTGAATTGATGTTCTCACTTAAGAATGACAGATTTTAGTTCTAGAAGGGATCTCAAAAGTGATCTTTTCCAACTTACCTCAGTAAACTGAAATATGGTAAGATAAAAATGACTTTTCAAGGTCATTCAGAAATACATTATCAGGACTGAAATCTAGGTTTCTGGTTTCTAATTCAGGACTAGTTTCATGGTGCTTCATTATGGATGGGCAGGATTTTCTTTTCTTTTTAAATCTGCTCAGTTCAGGTTAGAGCTAATAGCTTTAATGATTCTAAATGACCCTAAATGGGGCTCCCAATTTGGTCTGGACTCATCTTACTATTAGAAACTTGGGAAATCTAATTGCAAATAAACATGATTCTCCATATGGGCCATACTGACTATAGACATTCCAACTTTTTGTTTTCACAGATTTGAGCCCAAAATGATACCACCAAACCTATAAAAGAAAAAAAAAAACCTTTCAGCAGTTCTAACCTGGAACAAATAAGTAAAGATGTGCCAAATTCTGTTAGAGGTAGGGATCTGAGAATCCAAAATAAAACAATCCAGAATTTCAAAATGACAGTTTAGTCTTGTTGCTACAGTTAAATAAAAATTCAGGTTGTTTTGAGGTGCCTTTGAAATGAACTGGCTTTCAAAACTGCAGTTCTGTCAGAGGATCACTGACACAATCTTCTTTTTGATAAAGACAGGAAAGAGAAATCTATCAGTAGGGAAAATTCACCTATGATTGATGCTTCCCTTTAGCTTAAATGAGCAAATATTTCAGATTTTAAAATTCTGACACATCACTTTTTGACAAAACTACATAAAACAGCCATAATATTAATCCATTAACTTAACTCTGCAAAATGACAAAATTAAGCCTTTGATTTTACAACCTTAAATGGATCTCTTTTATTTTTTTCTTTTTTCTCTCTTTCACTTGCTATTTAAAGGCATAGGTCTGCCTCATTCAGTGGGTGCAATTTTTATTTTACTCTGCCCTTGGTCGTGACAGAATGAATAGATGATGTGAGATTACAGTTTAGGTAGCAGCCTGTGTTGTGCTGAATTGTGCATCGCTAGGGAGAGTATTTCAGATAAAAGACAGGAAAAAAATCTGACTTCTCCTTGGTAGACCCACAGGTAATACTTTCATTTAGATGATGTTTCTATTTTTGAAGGCCTCTTGCCACCTATTGTTTTCTCTTCATAGTAACTATGTGTGGTATTCAGGATAGGTAATGTTAATTCTACTTGACAGATGGAGAAACTAAGGTTTAGTGACTTAACTAAGGTTTTAACATAATCCAGTGGAAAAATCAAACAGTGGTTTCTGAGCCCCAGATCTGAGTTTTTTCTCCTTTGGGTGACCAATGATGCTCTACAGATCATTAGGAAACATTAGATGCCCAAGGAGAGGAGGAGTAAAGAAGTTCACTTCCAAAGGCACACTAATGGAATGGAACTTTAAATTACTGCTTCACACTCTGTTGTTTAGTCATGTCTGATTCTTCCTGACCCCAAGGACCATAATTCCTGTGGGGTTTTCTTAGAAAAGATACTAGAGTGGTTTGTAATTTCTTTTTTTTCCCAGTGAATTAATGCAAATAAAGATTAACTGGCTTGCCCAGGCTCACACAACCAGTAAGTGTCTGAGCTCCAATTTGAACTCAGGTCTTCCTAAATCCAGGCTCAGTGTGCTCTCCATTGAGTCACCTAGGTGCCTTCTACTATGCTGCCTGATCAGTTATTATTCATATCTTTCTTCCCCTAAAGTCACCCTCTGAAGCCTTATGGCACAGCAGTGACCATGAGTTGTCTAGGACTAAGTTAATGGAATATAACCTGTGACAAATCCTGACAAACCCCAATGACTTTCTGTTTCAATGTTGTAACAATTTTTATGTCATCTTTGAATCAACCTAACTTAATTCAGAGGGGCTCAAGCCCCCTTTTCTTCAAGGCAATGGATTTTTCCATTACAGAAACTTTGGAAAACCATCTTCCTAGTCTAGCATATGGCAGAATGCTTGTGCCTAGAATATGCCTAATAAATATGAGTCCTACAGGGACAGCTAACTGCCTTAGTGGATAGATTGGAGACAAGAGATCCTGGGATCAAATCTGGCTTCAGACACTTCCTAATGGTATGACCCTGGGAAAAGCACTTAACCCCAATTGCCTAGCCCTTTCCATTTTTTTGTCTTGGAACCAATACTTGGTATTGATTCTAAGGGTTCATATATATTTTATGTATATATGTATATGAGCTATGTTGAATTGAACATAAAGATTAAGGACCCGATGAGTAGAAGAAGCATGACACTAATGGAATTATCTTCATACATACATGAAAGGAAGAATAGTATAATGAATAGAGGGCTGGTCTCTCAGTAAAGAACACCAAAGACTGAATCAGTCTGACACGTATTGGTTGTTTGACCCTGGAGAAATCACTCAATTTCAGGGCCTCACATAAATTGTAGAAAAATAGGTGCTGATACAGACAGGTCTGGATAAACAAAAAGCGTATGTGTGAGTATTGCATGTGTATGTATGTATGTATGGATATGTGTTTATATAGAGAGACTTTGCTTAGCCATATTTGTTAAATCTATATATACATACATATATAATATGGTATATAAACATGCACACATATATATGTGAGTATATGTTGTTTGGGACTTATAATTTCATTAGCATAAATAATTTCCTATGACAAAACTCTTTAAAATTGGAGACATCAACTTTTCTGCTACCTCTGGTCTTAAAGCAATGCTTGGGTCATTGAAAGTTGTCACTTGCTTGGGTCCTTCAGCCAAAATATGTTAGAAGTGGGATTCAATTCCTCATCTTTTTGTTTCAAAGATTCACTATACTATACTGTTTCTTGTATGTATATGTATAGTATGTACAAGACAAAGAGCAGCAGCTATTATTTCCTTCTTAAACTCCTATGAGATCCACAAAGGCTTTATATTCAGTGTCTGCTCAAAAAATGTGTTCATCTATCCATTACTCACTCAGTAATTATTTATTAAACACATCAACTAGATGCATAGCACTGATCTAGGTGCTCTAAAGAATAAAAGGATTACAAAAAATGTGATTCCTATAATGGAATACCTAGAAATCTAAATAAAGAGATGAGATCCCCTCCAGCCCTCAAAACCCCACCACAAAACAAAAGAAAACAGCCATGGTCTGGGAATCAGAAGACTTCAAGTCTTTGTTTCAAGTCTTAGTCAACCTTAGTTCCCCTATACAAAAGGTGTCAAGAAGGCTTCAAAAATAGAAATACCATCACCTAAATTAAAATACCGCATGTTGTTCCATCAATGAGAGATCAGACATTTCCCCTATCTTTTGCTCAAGTTGCTTCCTAGTGATGCACAATTCAGCATAAAACAGGTTGTTACCTAAATTGTAATCTCATGTATTCATTTCATTCTGACATGTAAACAAGTATGCCATTATAATTATCTAACCTATTCCCCTGGACTGATAGAATTCAAAGTGAAGGAAAGATCAGGATGAGATAAATAAGGTATTAGTGGATGAAGATATTTGGGTGCAGTGGTAGGGAATTAGTTTTGGAGACAGAAGGCTTTGGTTTAAATCCTTGGCTCTTTTTCTTTCTAACTCTGAGATGTCATCACATCAATTCTCTTAGTAACTATATTCTTGTTTGTAAATTGAGGAAATTGGATGATCTGTAAGTTAACTAACTTGAAAATTTTGATTTCATTACTAAGGAACATTTTATTGAGTGAAGGACTTTTGAACTGGCTCTTGCAAGAAGCTTGGGATTTGGATTTCTAAAGAGGATGGCATTTCATGGACCATCATGGTGTAAGGGCAATCTTTGTGGATAAAAAGCCCACCATTCTTGCTACTACCAACACCAACTACAGTGGACAGCAACCCATCTTTGCTAATGGTATAAGACTTCCTGATAGGAGAAATCAAGTGCAAGGTCTACTATTATCTCCACTAGTTTTTGGAGGATATAGCCTCTGAATCTGAGTCTGAGCTCCCTGGTGATATCAGTGCCCAATCTGACCATTTTCTTGCTACTATTTCAGAGCTCACTATCATCAACACCACAATAAATGCCAAACAATTGCAACTAGAAGAGAGATAATCCTAATAGTTTGAGGAACTGCAAGGTCCTTCCACTCCCTCCAGTCTGTGGACCCCACTTTTAGCCTGGCCATATAGTTATAATTGAGAAAAGCAATCTTTATGCAGTTGGGACCTGGCAACTTCCTCTGCCATTGAGGCAGCCATTGCCTCTTCAGCAGCCAAAGCTACTGAAAGAAAACCTGGAATAAAAAACCCTCACTACCGAATTTCTTGGCATTATTAAATAGTTCAATATCAGAATATTGTATTAACGAAAATAACATAAGATGAATTACTACCTACTTTGTTACTCTACCACCACATAACAATGTGTCATTTATAATTTCTAGAGAAAAAACATCCATATGTGTTCTTTCTGTCATGTGAGCTCTTTGAGAGAAGGGACCGTCATCCTTTATTCCTTATATTCCTAGAATACAGTACTTTGCACATAGCAAGAGCTTAATAAATTCTTTTTCATTCATTGATTGTGGAAAAGAGATCCAGAATAGGGAAGATGTGAGCAAAAACTTGGGCACTGCAATAAGCTGGTCATATATAGAAGTTGATAAAGAAGTCATATTTGTTGGAGTGTGGTTACTGTTTTAAGTAGACAGAGTTAAGTTTGTAAAAGTAAACTAGAGCTAGTTGGAGATCAGCTTAAATTACAGGAAAAGAAGTAAGAAAATGATCTTTGAAGCCACTGTATAATCAGGAATAGCAGCAGTATAATGATAACTATTTTAGGAAACTGTCATTAAATCTTGCCTATGTTCATTCTCATTTTGTTTTAATATAGAAAAATGAGAAAATCAAATCAGCATACAAAACAAGAGACCGAGGGAAAGAGTCGCTTCCTTTAAGCCACAAAACATTTTGATGGTAAGGATTAAACATTTTGGTTTGGTTCCTGGATCTCTTTAAATCACTGGGTCACAGGGAAGTTTGTAGTTTTTCTTACCTTGCTTGGTGAGATGAGAAGCAGATTTGCTAAATATGTGTTTTGCTGACTCACTCAAGCCTCCTGGGTCCTGCAGGCTTTCCAGATTATCCTGCCAAGCTTACTGATCTTCAGTAAACACAAGTGAAAGGCAGTTCATCTCTCCCCTCTCTAACCACCTAAGAATTATTCACTGAAAGGTTCAGTTGCGTTTATCTGTCTGAGCATAGATTTACTAGAATTAAGAGGATGTCATGCATTAGACTTCAAAGGCCACCAGGTAAAAACTAATATTTTATTTCTTCTGCTGGCAAAACCTTTTCATATCTCTTCCCATCTCCTACCCTATAAGAATTTTCAGTTGCAGTGAGGGCAGTAGCTTGCCCACAGTTCTATTATGAAAGTCATATTAATAATTTTTTTTAAATTGGGTATCTTAATGAAGTAGAGGATTCCAACAAATTAACTCTATTTTAGAATCACAAATGCTCACTCATTGTTCAGGAAATCTCATCTCTAAACAATTACCTCTGGACAGACTACCATGCTTAATTTCACTAAAGGAATTTCTTTCTTATAAAGGCTTTTGTACTCTTGCTAGGCAATTCATTTTGGCTGTTCGATTTCAGTGACACAGTTCGAACACTGTTTTCTTTCTTCTGTAGTGTAAAACTCAGCATCCTTTTAAGAGAGAGAGAGAAAAGAAGAGAGGAGGGAGAGTGAAGAAAGGAATTTAGCAAAGGGGATAAAAACAGCTTATGCTATCTGGATGATACTTCCATTGAGTCCCTCTGTCAACAAGAAGATGAAAAAGGTTAGAGTTCTCCTTTCCAACTTCAGGGTGGACCCTAATGCCAATTGCTGTCGATGCAGGGCTTGGTTTAAAAGATATATAGGATGTGAGTGGGTAGCAGCCAGTGTAAAACAGTGAAAAAAATTACCATATCTATCATGTGCTTGTGGGCAAGATAGAAGTGATGTGTGTGATGAATCAAAGCTTAAAGCTTTTCTGTTGCTCTGGGGCAAAAGGGGGTTGGATTTTATGTGGTCAAACACCTGGTTCAGAATTAAGGAAAGGGATCATGCAGGGACTATGTGAGCAATCAGAAAACGCTCACCCTGTGATCTATGAAGGTAAGAGGAGACCCACTGCTATTCATTTGGGGTTATCCTATTCTTCTGAAAAGGAGAAGTACTCATAGATCAGCTTAATGAATAAATAGTTTTTCTATTAAAGCAAGGGATTCTTAACCTGAGACCATTAAAACATTTGATAACTATATTACAAAATCATTGGTTTCCTTTGCAATCCTTTGTATTTTAGTTTATGCATTTACAATCATTTTCTGAGAAGAGGTTCTCTCTCTTTCTCTCTTTTTCTCTTCCTCTTTCTCACTCTGTCTCACTCTCATATACACAGATACACACAAATACATAGACACACACACATACACACACAGATCTCATCCCTTGAAATTGAGCCTAAAGCTATGTAATCCTTATTTCTTACCCTACTATGTGATAAGTCCTTTATTTTGTACAATCACACAGTTCTTTGATGTTATCTTTTATACTACCTCTCCTGCACAATTCTTCATCTGTGACATGTAATTGCTTGATTCCACTCATTACTTGTCTCTTTATTTCTTGTAATATGATTCCTAATTTTAATTCTTTGTGGGGTTGTAGTATTCCAAGACTTTCCCTCTTCCCCTATCATCCAACATCATCAGAAGAATACTGGCATTAAAAATAAGCCCTTGAGTCAGGTAGATACTGAGATGTATATATGAGTGCATAGGTGGATATGAGAATCACTCTATAAATGTTTTTCATTCTTAAAAATTAATTTTTTGTACATTAAAATTCCCAGTTTACTCTCTCCATCCCTTCCCTCCCCATACTAGGGAAGACATCACTGACAGAAATATATACGTATATATAAAACTATGTCTTGCTTATTTCTACTCACCAGTTCTTTCTCTTTCTCTGGAGGTGGTAGTACATTAGTAATTCTTCAAATAATCTTTCAAATTGCTATATATAATGTACTCTTTCTGCTCTATTCCTTCATTATTTTATATAGATTTTTTCCATTTAAAAAATAACCTGCTTGTCATTTCTCATGGTGTGGTAGTAATCCATTACAATCATATCCCAAAACTTGTTTAGTCGATTTGAAATTGATGCATATCTATTCAATCTCTAATAATTTGCCACTACAAAAGAGCTTTATTATTAATAGCCATCCCAAGTAAATGTCATTCATTTTTATTATGCTACCTTCCATAAACAATTTTCTTTTAATGCAACATCTTTAAAGAAGGTTGTACTAGTAGTCTGGTTTCCTGTCTCTATCTTGAGAGATATGGAAATGGTGGTGATTATGGAGAATAAGTTATCAAAACCACTTCTGATGCCTGTCTACTATCCAGTGGTTTCTAGGAAGAGAATTGTAGTATACTTGGAAAAGCACAGCCTATGGAGTAAGAGGGCATAGGTCAAATGCCACCTCTAACACTTACTTGTATTGTGACCTTGGATAAGTCACTTATTCAGGGGTCAATTTCCCCAAATTAAATAATTAAATATATATATATATATATACATATATATATATATAAGATTGGATTAGATGGATTCCAAGATAACTTCTAATTCCAAATCTATTATCCCATGATTAATAGATAAAGAAGATATTGAAGTAAAGAGTGTCTTGATCCTTAAATCTCTGTTGTGTTCCATTCTCTAAGGGAGATGACAATATAGATATTCTTTCTCTTTCTTTAGACCTTTTTTTTTAATACTAGGTAGGAGTTCATGTTGTTACCTAACTATCTATGTGCAGATCAAAACTAATTTGTTTAGTATGACCACCTGATATTAAAAACTCTGTAACTGGGTAATGCATAAAATAGCAGGAACTGGATGAATTTCACAATAAATTAAAGAATCCTCTTCTAATTTCTAATCTCCAAAGTTTTTCTACATTAATTTACTGAAGCTCAATGTTATAATCCAAAGAGACTATTTCAGTCCATTAAGAGTAACCTTTTTAAAGAATCTTACAGCTTTCATCCCTTCTCCTTCATTGTACTGAGGATATGTAAATGATCTGTCTTACTTTTTTTCACTTACAACAAATAATCTTAAAATTGAGAATTGCATTCCTTTACTTATAGATCATTACATTTATGAAAAGAAGCGGCATTCTTTAGAAACCAGAAATGAAAAGAAACTACTTTAAGCAAGGACTAACTGCTGTCTAAACATAATTTATGTAATTTATAGCTCAGATAAAAGTTGAAAACAGTATAAAATAACTATCTACTGCTATATTGAGAAGCACCGCCAAGTTTGGACCTAATAATTACACTTTTTTTTCCCATTTTGGCTCATTTAGCAAAAATGCTTCAAGCTGCTCTATTTGTTTTATTTAATTTTTTTCAATAGATTAGTTTTAAATACATCAGAATATCTGATGAATGCCAAGAAAATAGAGTTTCTCGGTCACTTATAAAAGTATTTCAAGTACCTGTTAACTTCATCAAAAGGTCAAAAAGGGAAGACCAATGGGACAGTTTTAAGGCTAGTGAAGAAAGAGTGGTTCATAGGTTGAACTAGTCATTTTGGTCTACATCTTATATTCTTCCCCTAAACTCTCAGACTTCTTTAGTGACTCCCTATTCCCTCTCAGATATAAAATCTCCATCTTGGCATTTACTTTCATTCTTATCTATGGTGCTTTTCTAGTAATAATTCACATTATCTCCTTCATGTACTTTCTATTCCAATCAAATAGTCCTGAATAAATGAATGAACGAATAAATGGAAAAGCATTTATTAAGCACTTACAATGTAACAGTTGCCTACATGACCTTTGGAATCAGTTGTTCTCATTCACCAATTCTGCCAGGGAAAGTCTTCATGTGTTTGGGGTAGACATCCCCCTAAGTCATGGATGGTCCTGAGATGTGTTGGATTACTTTCAACCTGAATTAGCCCATTTATTGAGACAGTTTTTCTGGGGTGTAGCTGCTACAGTTTCTTAAAAACCACAGGTGAGAGTTGGGTGAAAACTGAACACCAAAGGTGAATGAGCAGTCCTGAAAAGAAATCACACCAGACATACTAATCCTCTTGAAGACCCTACACACCTCATATACCATAAAGGCAGCTGAAGCAGGAGCTCTGGAGCACTTAGAGCTTGGGCAGACATGGAAGATGCTGTTGACTTTCACTGCATCCCAGACCATCACAAGTCATCCTGACTTTTGTCTTGCCACTAGACTTTGATGACTCTGGAAGAGTCTTTGTGCAACTCTGTCTCACTTAAATACAATTCAAGAGCAAGTGAAGAAGTCACCAGGTGATATCATTGTTCCTTTTGAAAAGGAAGGACAAACAACCACATCAACAGTGCTAAGTAATACGGATACAAATACAGATAATAGTTGATCCTTAAGCATGGCACTTTGTGCCTGAATCCTTGCCATTTAACCAGGTGGTCCCCCATGTCTGGAATACGTTGCTTCATCACTTGTTCTTTTTCTGATCCTTCAAAATAAAGTCGAAATACTACTACTTACACAAAGCATGTTATCACTCCTTATGTCTCTTGGAAGTCCTTGGTCATTGTTTTGTATATACTTTGTTATTTGCTTTTCTTATTCATTTCCTTGGCTGAAAAGTGAGAATATGGGATAGATATCTTTTAAGTACTCTTCTAGTTCTAGATGTATGATAAGTAGAAAGGACATTGGGGTACCAAACTTCTGGCTTTATGAACATTCATTTTGTCTCATGTCAAATCATTATTTGCCTACAAATTTGCAGTACATTTGTGAGGATTTGCAACGTGAATACAATGATTTTTATATGCCCAAGTATTCATTTCTGGAGATTGTATTGATTTATCTTTTTCTTGTTGTTAATGTTTTTAAGATTAGTGGCAACAGGCCCTCACCTGACAGCATGTCTCTGAAATTTGTTTTTTCTTTTCTCCCACAGGAAACACTGTGATTATAATGAGCTAATAGTAAAAGGACTTTGAGTTCTTGGAGAAAATGTCCTTGAATTTGAGTGTGATCATTAAATTAGTGAGAACAAAGTTCCAACTATTTTTCCCCTCAACATCTTGAGTGTTTATAAAGTTGTTATTCATGAGCTGAGGAGGAGGACTTATCTCTCCAACTGAGGAAAGGGAATCATAAATGGGAAGGCTCACTAATCAGTGGAGCTAACAGTTTCTTCTGTTAGATTTGCTGTAGCAAAAACTACACCCCATTTTAAGGCTACAAAATCAGAGAACAAAAGGAATAAGAAAAGGGTCCAGAAAAGCCTTTCTTTTGCTTACTACTATCTTAGCTAACTTCATTTTTGAGCTTCTCCCCAACCCCCAACTCCTTTAGTTCACATCTGAATTTAAAATGACTGGAGATTAAAAAATAATAAGGATAATATGACTGTGTCAATGACAGCAATGAGTTAAAAGGGGAAAAAAAGAACATGGATTCTGGCTCAAGAGAAAAATCCAGTAGCAATTCTCCACAGGCAGCAAATAATTTGTTTGAGTGCATAATTAATAGATTTGTCAGAAAGTACTTAGATTGTGAAATATTGCAAGTAGACCTCTTTCCAGATGGATTAAGATGAATGGGTCCTCCAGCAGAGTATGAAACCTCATTGCTCAGTGGCTAGAGAATTGCTGCATCTAGATTTGTTTGAGTCCCTGCCTTTTTGCTCTCCTCTTTTTCTTTCTCCTCAGGCTGCAGGGGAAGAAATGAATAGAATGCCTCTAATTCCGATATTGAATGGTGTCCTTTACCTAAAGGGCATCCAAGCAGACAAAATTAAATCAGATGCTCAATGGGGAAACTTTCCACTAAGCAGGAATTTAAAACAGGGAAATGTATTAACATGTTGAAAATGGTTAAATTAAGCAGTGCTGTGGATCAGAGGTGTGACTTGTCAGCAACAAGCCACAGATGTATTTCGTATGCAATTGCTCTCACATTGAGGAGGTGACACATGCCTTCATTTTACCCTTGGAAGCATCTGTGTGAGTCATTTACTGGGAATTCTAGTTTAAATTGGCCAATTTTGAACCATGGTCATTGATCTCCATTTCTTTGGAGGATGTAATTATGTTTCAGTGAAGTAATGTGTTGTCTGGGATAGAGTAGTGGGATTGAAATCAGGGAGACCCTGGTTCAAATCTAAACAGACATCTGCTCACTATGAGGAAATGAGCAAGTCAATGTACCTCTTTGAGTCTCAGTTTCCTACTCAGTAAAACGGAGGCTATTTGACTCACTAATATTTAAGTCCTCTTCCATCTTGGACTGTGATTACTTCTCTATGAAAGCATTTGTATGCTAAATCAACTCCCTAACCATCTAGAAGCCTTCTCTGCTTACTCTTTACCATTAAGAAAAGTGAAAAGAGAGCAAAAAGGAAAGAAGTAATAAGGGGAGGAAAGGAGAAAGGGAGGTTAGGAAGAAGGAAGGGAGAATGGGGAAAAAGGAGGAAAGAAGGAAGGGACAGCAGGAAAAAGAAACATTTATGAAGTGTTTACTATGTTTCAGTCACTAAATGAAGTTGAGAAGAGGAAATAAAGTAACCTGGAACTGGGGCCATAGTTTTGTTTTTTTATTTTTATCATAGAGAATCAGGAAAAAATGACAGAAGAGAAACTAAGGCAATTTGGGCACCCTCACAAAGTAGAGATTACAGAAGGAACTGGCCAGTAGCAAAAGGGGGATGAACTCCCTAGAGTAATGTTCCAGGGTGAGCATACTGTAAGTGTGATATTATGTATCAGGAGGAAGGAGGAAGCTCCAGAGTCTGAGGGAAACTCCAGATGAGACAATAGTAGAGGCATGATTTTGAAGTCCAGAGAGGGTATAGAAGAAGATGAGAAGGGGACTTCAAAACTTCTCCCTCAGAATTTTCCAACCCCTCTAGGGCAGTTATCATCACTTGTTGTGCATTATATTATCTATGTTCATAAAGAGTGTCTTCTAAACTATAATATAAGCACTAGGAGGGATAAAAGAGATATGTCTTATCTAAACTTTGTAACTATGTTCATCATCTGGCAAATAGTCTGTGCATTGTAGGTTTTTCAATAAAAAATTATAAAATTTATAATGGGCTACAATGTGTTGGATCTAAGATATTTTTATAATTTTTGTCATTATTCTTAAGTTCTGATCTCATCAATGTATGGAACTCCTGAAGTATCATTTTTCTCTATTTTTTCACATCTATGAATCACCTATGACACTAACTCTTATAGAGTTGCCTGGAAGCACTAAGAGAATAAGCGATTTACCCATGGTCACACAACTAGTACATATCAGAAGAATTTGAACTTAGTTTTTTTCCTCCCAATTTCAAGACTGATCTATTGACTAAATCATTCTGCCTCTAACACAAAATAATGCTGAGTGCATATGACAGGTACAAAGTGGCATATCTCTGGACTAAGTCCTATAGTAAGCAATTGACCTTGTCTGAGCAAAGAGGATGAAGAGAGCAATGTCTTGGGAATGTGGAAATGATGCTTTTAGGCTCATTCTCAGTTATTATGGTAGGGTATGGTAACTTTGGTACTGAGTGCCTCCCACATGAAATATTTCCATGTAGCTGATTAAGTACATACTTTTTAAAGGAAACATTCCTAGACAGGCTTATCTATCACTCATACTCAAATGCTTGCATCATTCCCATCTACACAAACACACATGCATACACTCAAACATACACACACAGAGTAAACAATCGAGAAAACACACTAGAATTTGTATGAATTGAAATTTTCAGCAGTCAATAACATTAACTTACAGTTGCCTCCCCCAAATTTCTTACAAGGAAATACATGTGGATGTATATACTCCACTTCCCTTTTAATTATCATTTTCCATACATAATTTTATCCAGGCATTTCTAGATAGTTTCTATCCAATAGCAACTAAATTCGTAATGTCTAGATATGCTTAGGAGATTAGATTACCATGAAAAACACATGGACCCTTAGCAAACGTAGACTATCCTATTCCTGCCTATCTTTTTACAAATATATCTGTTTATTTGTCACAAGCAGGTTTGTGTGTGTGTGTGTGTGTGTGAGAGAGAGAGAGAGAGAGAGAAAGAGAGAGAGAGAGAGAGAGAGAGAGAGAGAGAGAGAGAGAGAGAGAGAGAGAGAGAGAGTAGAACCTTACAAATCTATCTCTAATACTGGCAAACCAATGAAGAATAGCAGTAGAATATGAGCTATATAATACATTAAAGTATAAGCTTTCCAAAAGTATGAATCATTGTGTTCTTTTAGATAGTGACTAGCCCTTGGATATTTAAATATTTGATTGACTGATTGATAAAAGGGAGTATTTAATTTATTCTGATACCATCAAATTTGTCACAATAACTTGTACATAGTAGATATATAATATTCATTCAATTTAATGGAATGGTGAGAATCATCTTTGTAAAGGCAGGACAGTAATATTTAGTTGAGAAATGCAGTGAATTGTCCCTTCTAGTGTTCTAGTGGCCAGAAGTGTCAGAGTTGTGACTCAAACATAGATCCTTTGTTTCTAAATTCAGTTTTCTTTTGAAAATGTGGGAATAGAAGTTTTTTCAGCTTTTTTGTTTTAGATCACAAAGTCTTTCATAGTTTGCAATAAGCTTTTCTTCTCTTCATCTTACCAAGAAACATGTGAAAGAACAGAATGACAAAAGTAGCAGGCAATTAAAAACCAAAATAAATGAGGATATGTCAAGAGAGTGTAAATTCTGCTGTGGTCATAGCAAATTATATACAATAGATTTGTTTTCTGGAAGATATAGTTTAACTCAAATACTGATTTAAATACTCTAGAAGAACTCACTATTTAAAGGAATCATACAGTGAATATTTTCATAAAGGGAAAAATCCTTTTGTATTTAGAATAATCAAACTTTTAACACTTCCATGTTTAGGAATATATTATGTCTCTAGAGATAACATTTAAATTTTAGCAGGGTATTTAACAAAATCTCTCAAGATATCTTTTTGGGGGGATGGTTTGGATGAAATGAGCTTTTTTTAATTGGATACAGGCAAATAAGAAACCTGATTATTTTTAATTAATGAATGTATGCCATCAAATCAAATAAATATGAAACATTTATTAAGCACCTACAACATATCAGCAACTATTGAATATGGAGCCTGTTATGGAGTACTACAAGGTTCTTGCCCAGATAGTGTTCTTTTCATCAGTTTAGAATTTTATCATTCTCTTGAATAAAGACATTGGTGACCAGTTTACAAAATTAGGGCATAGTGCAAAATTTAAAATTATATTTATAATAAATAAAGATCATACTTGAATATCTTAATGGTTTATAGATTTCATTATTCATAGTTTTGCTGTGAGAAAGCATAAGTATAATCCATTTTCCTAATGAGAAAATTGAAACTCAGAATGGTGAAATGACTTACTCAGGGTCACACATTTGGTAGGGATTAGAACTTGGGTATATATCTGGCTGTTATGATTTGAAGCACAGTGCTCTTCCCACTGCATATTATATTGTTTTCATACACACATATAAAATGATATAAATAAAATTTAAATCAAGATTTTATTTAAATTAAATTGTTCAGGAAACACACATATATATCTATGTGTATACATATGTGTGTGTGTTCCCAAGATCTCTCAATTATTAAGTAGCAGTGGAATATGTTAAGAATAAAATTCCCTGGAGACTGTATATTAATTTATAATTATTTATTAGATAGTAAAAGTTGGCATTGGAGAAAGAGAAAGGTACAGAGTCACCTGGCTGGTCTGTGTTTGCTGCTTATCTTATATCTCCTTTCCGAGAGAGAGACACAGAGACAGAGAGACATACAGAGAAAGAGAGAGCTTGGTGTAGCCACAACAGAATTCATGCCATTTCTTCACTGATCCTGGTTTTAAATTCCTTGTCATCCCTTACTTTCCCATTCTTCTGGAAAAAGGTAAAAAGAAGTAAAGCTTATTAGAAAATGTGAAACACTTTGGATCTAAAACGAAAAAAAAACCTATATACAGTATATGTGTATATACAGACACATATATAAAATGTATCTGTGTATACACACTGGATAACAAAATGTGGATTCAATGTTATCTCTGCAGACTGGATTGATGGACTGAAACTAATAATATAAAATTTAATAGAGTTAAAGTAAAGTTCTGCTCTTTGATGAAAATGACAACTATATAAGTGCCAGGATATGGAAAAATGTATTAAAAATTCCTATAAAATCTAATCAGCTTGGTTCTATAGGGCATAATCATGACAAATGTATAGATATTAGATGGAAACAAGTTTTGATTCATTACCTAGCTCAGTCAAGGAGATGGGGCAGTTCCTATCCAAAAATGGAATGGGCTGTCTCAAGGACTAATGAATTTCCTATTGTTGGCATCCTCAAGGGGAATCTAGATGACTAGGTGTTTTAAAAAGGATTCAGGCAATGTTGTGTAATGGAAAGCATGGGGTTTGTATCCTTCTTTCCTTTTAGAAAGAAAAGTTTTGGAAATTCATTTCAATAGGTCTCAGTCCCACTTTTTGATCAGGTGCCAGTTTGTACTATGAGAGGACTCCGGATGCCTCCTGATTCCCTGGGGTCCCCTGAAGATACTGGTCTCTTTTCCTACATGACTGCTGGTTCCCAGAAGACTGGCCTCTAACCTGGGCTGAAGTCTTCTATCCAACCAGGGAGAGCTAAAAGGAGTGGCTTCACCAAGTTTATAAATTAGGGATCAAGGAAGCAGCAAGGCTCTTATTCTGGGGACTTGCTGAGTGGGGCATCTCCTGCTAGGTTATTGGCTAGGAAGCAACATAATGGTCTTTTGACTTTTCCTGGTATGGCTTCTCTTGATTAGTGAATGGAGACACAAGGTAAGCTGCAAACTCTGATTATCTAGGCATGGCCAGGCCACTATGCGCCTTCTCTCTCTCCAACTCCAAATTTTACTATCTAATAAATAATTATGAATTAATATAGTCTCCAGAGAATTTTAGTCCTAACACTTGACTCTGCTATTTAATAACAGTGATATCTTGGGCAATTCTTTTAACTACTTTGTACCTGAAATTTCTCACCTAAAAATGCAAGAATTAGAATAGATGACTTTTGAACTTATGATTAATTTTAGGACTCCTTTATTTTATATTGAACATCCAATCTAGACAAATTAATGGTTAGATTTAGGGCTGCTGCTTGCACTTTTTCTCAGCTTATTGTTCTCATCTTCTGAACAGAAAGAGGTCTTCCCAGAGACATGCAGCTGACCTGAAGGATGCACAGCTTCTCACAATTGATTTTAGAATACCTACATTATTTAGATAGATCCATTATCTAATGATGATATAACTCACTACACTGATCAAAAACCATCCATGCCATCTCACCTTAGGCAACTCTGGCCCATGTTTTCCTAGAAAATCCTCCATTATTGATATACTCAATCTGCTAGTTCTTTTAATATTGCACAGATCTCAATAACCATTAGTTATCTCTTCAACTTACCACATGGCTAGCTTAAAATATTTTCTAATCATACATGTGTCCCTTTAGATGACATCTTTTACTCTGATTCTTTTGTCTAATTCTTGATTAGCAATATGTTCCAGTTTACTCCTCTCCACCAAGTTCTTCTCTATTGTCCTTTGGAGATACTGAGAGTAGACATGAGATGTCATTATTGTACAGGGATTTAGTAAGGAATCTCGGTGATCTACATACCAACATCTTCTCTGCAATTCATTGTTTTAGAGAGTTAATTCAAGCACTGAGACGTGGTGACTTTCCATGGGTCACAAAGGGATGTGTTTGTCAGTGGCAATATTTGAACCTAATTGTTTTTGTATCAAATGTCAGTTTTCCTATCTAATTCATGCTGTCTGTCCATCAGATGATCCTTGATTTTTAATCTTTTGGAGTTTGTGGTATTCCATATGTTATAGTCATATAGCTTCATGGCAGGAAAACAGTTACTGAAAGATAAGCCTAATAAACTTAGTATTATGTCACTCTCATGGAGCTAAATAAAATAAAATTCATTCAAAGAAATAAAAGATTTAAAATTTTAAGGAAAACAGTGAAAAGGGCTAGGAATAAAGGCTAATTCTAGGTCTCCAACTATCTTATGAAATACCAATAATCAAAAGCATTTGATATTCATCAAAAAAAAGGAAGATCAATCAAATAAGCAAGACAAAGAAGAACCAGGAATAATGAAACTAAATAACTTAATGTTCAATTAATTCTAAAATATACTGTACATTTGATTTTTCACTTGTTTATTTGGACATATATTTTGGGGTTTTGGTTTTATTAGGTTATTCACTTATGAAAATGAACAATATGGAAGTATGCTTTGCAAGATGATACACATATAATCCAAACTGAATTGCTTGCCAGTGCCAGGAGGGGAAGGGAAGTAGGGAGGGAGACAATGTGGATCATATAACATCAGAAAACTTATGTGGAAATTTGTTACTATATACAATTGGTAAAAAATAAAATAAAAAATTGCAAAAAATATAACAAAATATAATATACATACCTAAAATGAAAAAGAACTTCTTTATTTGATGAGAATTATCATGAAGACTAGAAAATAGTTTGGAATCACTTGGATTTAGGTAAACATCATATAACATACTCTACAAAATTTAAATTAATAGGCAAACAATATTAAATATCCTACTATAACAGAAAAGAAATAATATATATTGTATATATACATATATGTGTTGTTCTTCAATTATGTAAGTCATATCTTACTCTTCATGACCATATTTTGGGTGTTGTTGAAAATTATATCCTTCTCCAGCTTATTTTTCAGATGAGGAAACTGAGGAAAACAGGTTTAAGTGACTTGCCCAGGGTCATATAGCTAGTAAATATCTGAGAAAAATTTGAAATTAGGAAGAGGAATCTTCCAAGTCTGGTATTCTATTCTCTGTGCCACTTAACTATGCTCACATACATATAATACATATAAACATATACTGTTAGGTAGGGGACATAAACCTAGGGTAGAAAAAATTTAAAACAGGTAAAATAGATTGTTTTGATTATATGAAATTGAAAAATGTTCATATTAATGAAATTAATACAATTAGGATGATAAGAAAAGTAATGAATAGAAATTAAGAAAAAAGAAAAAAGATTGCAAAGGGATAAGACCATGGAGAGAATTATAGAGGTCATTTAAATGAACAAATAAGAGGGTAAGAGGGTTAAATGAGAGACTCTTAGAAGGGTAAATAGATGAACTACTAAGAGAGTAAGGGGAGAAGACAAGAGAGGGAACATGAGAAAGTTTGGGGAAGAAAATAAGGGTGGGACTAACGAAGGTGTGGGGATTAAGGAGTTAATGGTTAGAGGAAAGTTATTTTTCTAAGGATGAATAAGATAAAAAGAGAGACAAAGAAGGGAAAACAGTGAAGAAAAATAGAATGAAGGGATATATAACTAATATACAACTAATAATTATAACTTTGAATGTGAATGGAATGAATTTACCCATAAAATGAAAACGGACACCAGAATGGATTAAAAGCCAGAACTCAACAATATACTATTTACAAGAAACACATTTAAAACTGAGAGACACATGAAAAGTAAAAATAAAAGGACAGAGAAGAATATATTATGCTTTAGCTAACAAAAAAAAAAGGAGAGAGAGCAATAATGATCTCAGGTAAGGATAAAGGTGAAATAAATCTAGTTAAAAGAGATAAACAGGGATATGACATTATATTAAAAAAAACTATGAACATGGAAGCAATATTGTTAAATATAGTCACAAAGCATTATAGGATTCACATTTTTAAGGGAAAAGATGAAGGAGATACAGGTGGAAATAGGTAACATAACTACAATAGTAGGGGATTCAACCTTCTCCTTTCAGAACTGTATAAATATAAACAAAAAATAAATAAGAAAGAAATTAAGGAGATAAACTCTTTAATAACCTAGATATTTGGAAAGAATTGGTTGGAGATAGAAAAGAAAAATACCTTTTAAAATTGACCTTATGTTAAAAGACAAATTTTTTTATTAAATGCAGAAAAGCAGAATTTTTAAATGAATGCTTTCCAGATCAAAATGCAGTAAAATTGTATATAATAAGAGACAATGTAATCACAAAATAAAAAATTAATTACAGATTCAACAACTTAAAGAATGAGTGACTTAAAAAGCAAGTGATAGAGATAAATGGTTTTATTAAAATTGATAACAATGGGACAATATACCAACAATTATAAGACACAGCAAAAGCAGTAATTAAAGGAAAATATATCTCTAAATGTTTATGAATATATATATAAAATATATATCTTGTCTCTAAATATTTATATCAATATTATATCAATGTTCATATCAATAGAGAACAGACTGAGAAACTAAGTATGTAATTTAACAATTTAGAAAAAAAAATAAAAATTCTCACCCAATTTAATACTAAATTGGAAATCTTAAAAATGAAAAATGAGATTAACAAAATTGAATATAATAAAGTAATTGAATTAATAAGTAAAACTGAGTTGTTTTATGAAAAAACCCTAACAATATACACAAACCATAAGCACACCAAAATAGCATAATATAAAATAAAACCATGTAAATCCTAAAAAATTTTGTGTATCACTAGCAATGTCCTGCAAGAAAAATAATAACACATTTAAATTAATCAAAGCTACAAAGTAGCATTGAGAATGGAAAGAGTAATTTACCACTAATAAAGATCAAATCATAGCAATTATTATGTTATTCTGATTAATCATGTTAATCATTAATCAATATTTAATAATTTAAGTGAAAATGGATGAACACTTACACAAATATAGATTGCATGGACTAACAGAGAAGGAAACTGAATATAAAAATAAACACATTTTAGAAAAACAAATTGAACAGGCTGTAAAAGAACTTCCTAAGAAGGTTTATTTCAAAGGAAAAAGGAAAAGAAACTATATGTTGTAAACTAGAGACTGAAGAGATGTCCATCAACTGGGGAATGGCTAAACAAGTTGTGGTATATGATTGTAGTGGAATACTATTTTTCTATAAGAAATGACAAGATGATCACCAAGAAACCTTGAAAGACTTGAAGTGATGAAAAGTGAAGTGAGCAGAACCAGGGGAACATTGTATACAGTAACAAATATAATTTATGATGATCAGGTAGAAATGATTTAATAATTATCAAGGCAAGGATCCAGAGGGATTCATAACACACACACACACACACAGAGTACTGGATATTCATTGATATAGAATGAAGAGAAAAAGGCTGAATGAAAACTGAAGCATTCCATTCTTCACTTTATTTCCTCAATGAATTTTTCTCTAGTGTCAGCAATATGTCTTGTTTTGCATCATGACAAACATGGAAATATATATTATATCATAATATATGTAAAACCTATATAATATTAACTGATTTCTGTCGGAAGGGGGAGTGCTGAGAGGGAGGGAAAAAATGAGACATAAATTTTCAGACATACTTAATATTAGAATTTGTTTTCTTGCATAACCATATCTATAATAATTTATTACATATTTATAACAAATCATATTTATTATATCATTTTATTACATATATTATTATAGAGAAAAAAACAAATGTTAACTCAAAAAAGAAAAGCATAATATATTTAATTTATCAATATTAACATTTTTAACTCTTTGACATTAAAAAAATAAAAAGTAAAACTGTTGACCAGGGGGCACATCTTTCTCTAATGAGTCTTCAAAAAGGATATAGTGGTCAAGATATTTAAGTAGCATAAGACCAGAAGATAATCCCTCAATAGAGAAAAAGATATAAAGAAGCATTTCCCCCCCCCCACAATTTCAAATAACTGTTTGAAAAAGCCATCCAAAAGACTAATAAAACATAAAAATAAATCAAATAAAGTTTAAATTTCACCTTACCCTCAAGAAATTGACAAAAATAACAAAAGATGGGAACAGTCAATGTTGGAATGGTTGTGGAAAGATATTCTCTCCATTGTGTTCTCAGTGACGCTATAAATTGATATAACCATTCTAGAAATTAAAGGAATAATGCAAAGAATGTGTATAATATGGTAATAAGTTTTGACCCAGAAATCCCACTCATAGGTATATGAAGCAAAAATGTCAGTGTTCTAAAAACACTGCTTATAGACCAAAAAATTTTAGTGACACTTTTTGTAGTAACAATGAACCGGAAACAAAATAGATGCCCATCCATTTAGGAACAGCTATACAAATTGTGATATATGAAACTCAGAGAATGGAGTAATAAATAATGAGCCTGATCAATAAAACATTCATGGAAAGACATGAATTGATGCAAAGTGAAATGAGCAGAACCAAGAAAACAATATATATGACTACTAAAATGTAAATGGAATAAATAGCAACAACAACAAAACAATTAAGTTGAACATAGTATAATTATGATAACTAGAATCTGTCTAAAGTAATAAATATAAAATGACACTGCATACATTTCTTTTACAGAAATGAAGTGCCATGGTTGTATTAATGAAAGATTATTTTATATATATTTTTAACTTCAGGGAACAATTTTTTTGTTTCTTGTTCATTTTTATTATGAACTATACATCTCTGGGACAGTTGGTGGAGTATTAACAGGATAAAATGTAGATTTTCAAAAGCAAAGGATATCAAGAAAATTTTAGTTTAAAAAATTGACCTTTTCAGCAAATGGAACAGAGGGGGAGAGATCAGCAAACAATAAACCAGAAATCCCAGCAAATTGGATACAGGCTGTGGAAGAACTCAAAACACAACTAAGAGAGGCTGAAGACAATTGGGAAAAGAACTTAAAAATTAAGATAAGTCATCTGGAAACAGAGGCACTTGAACTAAAACAAGAAAATAGTGTCTTGAAAGCCAAAATCAACCAGCTGGAAAATGAGGCAAAGGAGATGAAAGATGAGGCAAAGGAGATGAAAGATGAGGTAAAGAGGATGAAAGATGAGGTAAAGAGGATGAAAGACGATCTTTAAAGAAAATCAGACCAGAAGGAAAAAGATGACCAAAAAGCCAGAGATGAAATCCAATCTTTAAGAACCAGAATATAACAACTAGAATCAAGTGAACTCACAAGGCAGCATGACACTATAAAACAAAACAAAAAGAATAAAAAATTTGAGGAAAATGTGAAGCATCTCATTCACAAAACAGACGATTTAGAAAATCGTTCAAGAAGAGACAATTTAAGAATAATTGGACTACCAGAAGACCACGACAAAAGAAAGAGCCTGGACATAATACTACAGGAAATTATCCAGGACAACTGTCCCAAGATCCTAGAACAAGAGGGGAAAGTAGAGATTGAAAGAATCCACAGATCACCCCCTGTATTTAATCCCCAACTGACAACACCAAGAAATGTTATAGCCAAATTCAAAAACAATCAGATGAAAGAAAAGATATTACAAGCTGCCAATAAGAAGCTATTCAGATACCATGGAAACACGGTGAGTTTAACACAGGATCTGGCTGCATCCACACTGAAGGACCGAAAGGCATGGAATACGATATTCCGGAAAGCAAGGGAACTAGGTCTGCAACCAAGAATAAAATACCCATCAAAACTGACTATATTTTTACAGGGGAAAGTATGGTCATTCAACACAACAGAAGAGTTCCAAGCATTCATAAATAAAAGACCAGGCCTGAACAGAAAATTTGATGTCCAACCACAGAACGCAAGATATTCATCAAAAGGTAATTAAAAAAGAGGGGAAAAATCAAACAAAACAACAACAAAAATTTTATAAGAGACTCAATAAGTTAAAATGATATGTATCCCTATAAGAAAAGAGGTCATTGGTAACTCTTAAAAACTGTTGCTATCACCTGAGCAGCTAGAAGAATTACACTCAGAGGGAACAGTGACAAACTGTATAGGATGAAAGGACAAGACATAAATAGGTATATAGATATATGCATACATAATTACATATACATGTGTATGTATATATATATATACATGACTAGAGCTAAAAAAGAAAAGAGATTATGACTAAAAGAAATGGGAAAAGAAACAAAAGGGGGTAAATTTATATGTCACAAAGAATCTCATGGTGGGAGGGGGGAGAACATCCATACACTGGAAGGGTAAAGAGGTTGGAGACAGGAAATACTCAACTCTTACATACTTTGAAACTGACCCAAAGAGGGAAGAACAACCCAATCCATTGGGGAAGAGAATAGATTTGCACCCTATAAGGGAGTAGAAGGGTAAAAAATGGACTAGTGGGGAGGGAAGCAGCACAAGGGAGAAAGAGGGTGGGGGGGGAAAATTTTAAAAAGACTACAGGGGAAAATAGGGGAGGGAATAAGAAGGGAAGGTGGTAGAAAGGGAAGTAAAATAAGGGAGGCAGACTATAAACAAACATTGGTATAGAAGGAAATAGTGAAAGAGGAAAAGGTAGGACCAGGAGTAGAAATCAAAATGCTGGGAAATACATAGCTAGTAATCACAACTATGAATGTGAATGGAATGAACTCACCCATAAAATGCAAGCGAATAGCAGAGTGGATTAGAATCCAAAACCCTACCATATGCTGTCTTCAAGAAACACACATGAGGAAGGTAGATAGGCATAGGGTGAAAGTAAGAGGATGGAGCCAAACCTATTGGGAATCAAATGATAAAAAGAAGGCAGGGGTCACAATCATGATATCTGAAAAAGCCAAAGTAAAAATAAATCTAGTTAAAAGAAATAGGGAAGGTAATTACATCCTGATAAAAGGAAGTATAGACAATGAGGAAATATCTGTACTCAATATGTAAGCACCAAATGGCAGAGCATCCAAATTTTTAAAGGAGAAACTAGAGGAGCTCAAAGATGAAATAGATAGAAAAACTATACTAGTGGGAGATCTGAACCTTCCCCTATCTGAACTAGATAAATTAAATAAAAAAATAAATAAGAAAGAGGTGAGAGAAGTAAATGAAACCTTAGAAAAATTAAAGTTAGTACACATATGGAGAAAAATAAATAGAGACAAAAAGGAATACACCTTCTTTTCAGCAATACATGGTACATTCACAAAAATTGACCATGTACTAGGGCAAAAATCATTGCAAACAAGTGCAAAAGGGCAGAAATAATAAATGCAACTTTCTCAGACCACAGAACAATAAAAATAATAATTAGTAAGGGTACATGGATAGATAAATCAAAAATTAATTGGAAATTAAACAATATGATTCTCCAAAACCAGCTAGTTAAAGAACAAATCTTAGAAACAATTAATAACTTCATTGAAGAAAATGACAAAGGTGAGACATCCTTTCAAAACCTATGGGATGCAGCCAAAGCACTACTCAGGGGGAAATTTATATCCTTGAGTTCATATATTAACACATTAAGAAGGGCAGAGGTCAATGAATTAGGCATGCAAATTAAAAACTAGAAAGTGAACAAATTATAAATCCTCAGATGAAAACTGAATTAGAGAACCTAAAAATCAAAGGAGAAATTAATAAAATTGAAAGTCAAAGAAGTATTGATTTAATAAATAAGACTAGAAGCTGGTACTTTGAAAAAACAAATAAAATAGACAAAGTACTAGTCAGTCTAATTATAAAAAGGAAAGAAAAAAAAAAAACAAATTGACAGTATCCAAGATGAAAAGGGAGACCTCACCTCTAATGAAAAGGAAATCAAGGCAATCATTAAAAACTACTATGCCCAATTATATGGCAACAAATATGGCAATCTAAGTGATATGGATGAATACTTACAAAAATATAAATTGCCTAGACTAAAAGAAGAAATAAATTACCTAAACAACCCCATATCAGAAAAAGAAATTGAACAAGCCCTCAAAGAACTCCCTAAGAAAAAATCCCCAGGTCCAGATGGATTCACAAATGAATTCTATCAAACATTAAAAGAACAGATAACCCCAATACTATACAAACTATTTTACAGAATAAGCCAAGAAGGGGTTCTACCAATTTCTTTTTACGACACAAACATGGTACTGATCCCAAAGCCAGGCAGGTTAAAAACAGAGAAAGAAAACTATAGGCCAATCTCCCTAATGAATATAGACGCAAAAATCTTAAATAGGATACTAGCAAAAAGGCTCCAGCAAGTCATCACAAGGGTTATCCACTACAATCAGGTAGGATTCATTCCAGGAATGCAAGGATGGTTCAATATTAGGAAAACCATCCACATAATTGACCATATAAACAAGTAAACTGACAAAAATCACATGATTATTTCAATAGATGCAGAACAAAATACAACACCCATACCTATTAAAAACACTAGAAAGTATAAGAATAGAAGGGCCTTTCCTAAAAATAATAAATAGTATATACCTAAAACCATCAGCAAACATCATCTGCAATGGGGAAAAACTAGAAGCCTTCCCAATAAGATCAGGAGTCAAACAAGGATGCCCATTATCACTGCTATTATTTAACATTGTACTAGAAAAACTAACAGTAGAAATTAGAGAAGAAAAAGAAATTGAAGGTATTAAAATTGGCAATGAGGAGAGCAAGCTGTCACTCTTTGCAGATGATATGATGATTTACTTAAAGAATCCTAGGGAATCAACCAAAAAGCTAATCAAAATAATCAACAACTTTAGCAAAGTTGCAGGATACAAAATAAACTCACATAAACAATTAGCATTTCTATATATCTCCAACCCAGTTCAGCAGCAAGAATTAGAAAGAGAAATTTCATTTAAAGTCACCCGAGACAATATAAAATACTTAGGAATCTATCTGCCGAGACAAACACAGGAACTATATGAACACAACTACAAAACACTCTCCACACAATTAAAACTAGATCTAAACAATTGGAAAAACTTTGATTGCTCATGGGTGGGATGAGCTAACATAATAAAAATGACCATCCTACCCAAACTTATATATCTATTTAGTGCCATACCCATTGAACTTCCAAAAAACTATTTTACTGAATTAGAGAAAACCATTACAAAGTTCATTTGGAAGAATAAAGGATCAAGGATATGCAGGGAAATAATGAAAAAAAATACAAAGGAATGTGGCCTTGCAGTCCCAGATCTCAAACTATATTACAAAGCAGAGGTCATCAAAACAATTTGGTACTGGCTAAGAGACAGAAAGGAGGATCAGTGGAATAGACTTGGGGTAAATGACCTCAGTAAGACAGTCTTTGACAAACCCAAAGACCCCAGCTTTTGGGACAAAAATTCAGTATTTGATAAAAAAAACTGTTGGGAAAATTGGAAGACAGTGTGGGAGAGATTATGTTTGGATCAACACCTCACACCCTACACCAAGATAAGCTCAGAATGGGTGAATGATTTGAATATAAAGAAGGAAAGTATAAGTAAATTAGGTGAACACAGAATAGTATACATGTCAGAACTTTGGGAAGGGAAAGATTTTAAAACCAAGCAAGACTTAGAAAGAGTCACAAAATGCAAAATAAATAATTTTGACTACATCAAATTAAAAAGTTTTTGTACAAACAAAACCTATGTAACTAAAATTAGAAGGAAAGCAACAAATTGGGAAACAATCTTCATAACAAAAACCTCTGACAAATGTCTAATTACTCAAATATATAAAGAGCTAAACCAGTTGTACAAAAAATCAAGCCATTCTCCAATTGAAAAATGGGCAAGGGACATGAATAGGCAATTTTCAGCTAAAGAAATCAAGACTATTAATAAGCACATGAAAAAGTGTTCTAGATCTCTTATAATCAGAGAGATGCAAATCAAAACAACTTTGAGGTATCACCTCACACCTAGCAGATTGTTCAACATGACAGCAAAGGAAAGTAATGAATGCTGGAGTGGATGTGGCAAAGTAGGAACATTAATGCATTGCTAGTGAAGTTTGAGTTGATCCAACCATTCTGGAGGGCAATTTGGAACTATGCCCAAAGGGCAATAAAAGACTGTCTGCCCTTTGATCCAGCCATAGCACTGCTGGGTTTGTACCCCAAAGAGATAATAAGAAAAAAGACTTGTGCAAGAATATTCATAGCTGCACTCTTTGTGGTAGCAAAAAATTGGAAAATGAGGGGATGTCCTTCAATTGAGAATGGCTGAACAAATTGTGTTATCTGTTGGTGATGGAATACTATTGTGCTAAAGGAATAATAAAGTGGAAGAATTCCATGGAGACTGGAACAACCTCCAGAAAGTGATGCAGAGGGAGAGGAGCAGAACCAGGAGAACATTGTACACAGAGACTGACACATTGTGGTACAAGAGAACGAAATGGACTTCTCCAGTAATGGTTTTACAATGTCTCTGAACCAGCTGTGGAGATCTACAAGAAAAAAAAAAACTATCCTCAAGCAGAGGACAAACTGTGGGAGTAAAAACACCGAGGAAAAGCAACTGCTTGACTACAGAGGTTGAAGGGACATGATCAAGGAGAGACTCTAAATGAGAGCCCTAATGCAAATACCAACAACAAGGAAATGGGTTCAGAGCAAGGACACATATGATACCCAGACGAATCGCTTGTGGGCTAGGGAAGGGGTGTGGGGGGGTTTGGGGGAGAGGAAAACAAAATGATCTGTTTCCAATGAACAATGTATGAAAATGACCAAATAAAATAATGTTAAAAAATAAAAATTTTTAAAAAATTGACCTTTTCTGGGGAGAAATATGAGGCCATTAAAAACACTGAATAATTTTCCAAAGTTAATTCAATCCTTCTCTTCCCAGTCCTTTTGTAGTTAGTAAATAGTGAGGATTGCTGATAGTGTATATGATTAGGGGAAAAACACATTCATTTGCCTCATAATTCTTTAACATTTAAAAAATAATTAGGATGAAGTTGAGGTTAATTTATTGGCTCTCAAACAAATCAAAAATCTTCTCTCAAGTGTGCATATTTTTCCAGGTGCCATTTGCATCTGGAATTAGTGGAATAATTTTTTTTCAAAATTAGAGAACAATGAGATGTAATTCACTAACTTGAGCATGATTTCATGAAGACAGAGACCGGGGGTCAGTGGAAATGGTTACAAAGAAGACTGATCTCAGTGAAGGAAATGAAATCAATGGTATGGAACTGTGTCCCTAGAATTGCCATTCAGAGAGAATTGTCTGTATTAGGGATAACTCTAAAAGCCTTCTCCTCTGTAGTCATGAAAACTTCATTCAATAAGAGAGAAAGGTATACTCTGACAAAGAATTTTGACCTCATCTAATCTTCTAGGGAAACAGATGATGGCATGATCAAGGAGCACAGGGATGGGAATCTGTATATTCTGTATTGTAAGTGACTGAGAAAATTGTAGATGTGGATAAAGTTATAGGTAAAAAATATAGATGTGCTTCATTATAATTGAAATTTTTATTAATAATAATATAAATGGTAAGGTGTAGTATTGATAATTTTGCTGCTACTTTATTTTCCACTCTCTAATGAAATTCTATGTTTGTTGAGCTAAATGTAACTTAACTGAGCTATAAAAACCCTCTCCAACCAAATACCTGAAATATAATGAATTTCTGATAGTAGAAATGAAAATATCCTAGAAATAAGAATGAGGTGTGGGCATCAGATGACCTTTTCAAGTCACTTTGGGAGAAAACTTAAATGGCAAATGAATTCTAATTCCTGTCTGCCTCAATATATCACACACAACTATATGGAAATATATTCCCATGGTAAGCTAGAGGGGATGGCTTAATGATTTAAAACATCAGGTTTGCTATGCTTAGGCACAGTGGAATAGTAGGTTTAAATCTCAACAGGCTTAGTTCAGTCTTTCTTTCTAAAATATGCAGATTGAATATCTAATTTAGTGTGTATGTGTGTGTGTGTGTTTTGTAAACTAGATGATGCCTTGAAAGATTAAGACATTAAGTACTAAGTAGGAATGTAAATGGTGTCAGCACTATTTTTTTTAATATAAGCAGTTGGCCTCAAGGTCTTTTGTTTGCATTTCTGAAACTCAGCTGACAACTTCAGGGAAAATTCATTGCTTGCCACTTTCTCATTCCAGTTTTACGTGATTAGACGTAGTATAAAACTATACTTTACATAGCATATGTGATTTTAAATAACACTCCTGAACCTTAGGAGTAAAAGAACTGACTGAACAGTTTAGCCAGTGGCAGAAACTGAGCCAATTGCATATGATAAAATGAAATTCTGAAAGTCTAGGAAAGAAGGAAATGAAGGTAAGGTTGTTCTGAGAAGCATGAAGGTTTCAGAAGATCAAGAAAATCAATAGCTGTCCTATGGCAGAGTTAATTCCTGGTGAGCAAATACAAGTTTGGGGGCAATAATTAAGGTGAAAAATCTAAAGTATTAACTAATTTAGATGTAAATTAAGTCTTGGGTGATATTATATCTATAAAACATTTCTCTATACATATATATATTCATATATACATACATATACAAAGATATGTTTTATGCTGGTCAGAAATCTATTTTCTCCTTCAACTCCTTTCACACACTGACTCTATTATATTACCAAGAATGAAAATCCTGCCAAAAATTTTCCTAATCAGAGTCAATCAATCCAACAGGCTGGTATCGTGACTCAAACTTATGAAATTTCTCCCTATAACCCCAGGCAAACAAATATCAATCAAAACAGCCAGGATGGATTTATCTGATTTAGAAAAAAACGGGGTGAAAATTCCCCCAAATAAATTCTGATAAGTCTTTAGAAATGAAAATTTATAAACAACTAGGGAAGAGAAAAGTATGTAATGTGAATTTTAATATCTGTATTTTGACTACTTGCTCAAAGTACTTTTTTTGGAGAAATTTTGCTCCACAAGATATAATTCATGTTGCCAGAAACTCTGCATATACATTGATGCAGATAAGAATCTGTCCTAGCATCTATGTCACTGAGAAATCTGTGTGTATACATGGGCTCTACAATGGTATTGAATTAGATTCTAAAAATAGTAATGGTAGCTTTTCAAGGTAATGATATCCTCTTGCTGCATCACCCAGCTGTATTATTCAGCTGGCAGTTCTCTGACACGAAGGACTGACAGTCCTTGGCCTTCTGAAGCTTTTAAAGTGTATTTCAGTAAGCATTCTGGTACCCAGGATGCTCCAGATCTCCACTTATGTAAACTGGTTTTAAATTGAGCCTTATAGAATCACCAAAATTGCCAGTGACCTGTAGGGGGTAGTCTAGTATGCAGTCACACATGATGGTTGGGAAGATGTAATTAGTTCTGAACCATCATTTCCCAACAGGTGGCTATTTCAGCCTTGAATACCTCTAGTGACAGTCATTATGCAACCTTCCTTGGCAGCTTGTTCCATTACTTAATTGTTTTAATATTACTGTTATAAAGATTTTCATAATATTTAATCAAAATTAGCCCAAGTTTTCATTTGAGCTATAAATATGTATCTGTGCCCTCTCACCCACATGCTTAATAATTATCAGCTAATTGGTATCTATGTAAAAAAAAGTGTAGCTCATAACAACAAAAAAGACATTCTGTGATCAAATTTCCTCATAAAGGGAAATATAAAAATTATGAATAGCATGTTAGAAAATGAAGTCCAGAAATCATTCCGTGCAACTTAAAACAAAAAGGAAATTTTCATCTGCCCAACTGGAGCTAGCAACTGGAAAAAGATCAAGGTCAGTCACAAAATATTGCCTTCCACTTTCAGGGCCCTGTTAAATATCCCCCCCAAAATAAAATATTATCTCCATTTTTTGGAAAGAAAATTGTTCTTAGGGTATCCTTGATACTTTTGGTACCATTATTTCCTTAATCTGTGTTTGAACAGTCTAGTTGGTTGAAACAGTGTTAATGAGGACCCCATCATCAGGAAATTGGTTCCTGTGTGAATGGACATTTCTTTGTTCTTTGTTCTTTGCTCTAGCACTGCAGACATGGGCTGAAGCCTCACAATGACCTACACTAAATCATAAGCAAAGAAAAGGGAATGAGTGTGTATGGCTCAATCTATACTCACATAGTAAAAGCATTATTAACAACTTCCTGAAGAGGAGGTCATCTCTTCCTGTGATTAAATTCAAGATGGTGTAGTGGATGGAAGGTAGAAAAATTAAGTGAAGTCCTACAACTGATACATGCTATGTATGGGACTAGAGAAAAGTCATTTAAGCGCCAAGTATTCCAGGCAACTCTCTTAGACTGTTGATTATCCATTATAGATCACATATCTGTAGATGAGAGAAATTCTCCAAGAATTTTTCACATAAATGAAATCATGAGTTCAAATTCAACCCCATCTTTTAAAATGTAATAAAACTAAAAAAAGAAGGAAAACATAATTTATTCTCTAAATATCCTGTTTGAACCTTTCTGGGCTGGGTTTCATTATCAGTAAAGTGTAGTGGGCTACATTGTTCTATGTGATTCCTGAAGTCCCTTTTAGGACTCTTTGTAGGCAGCTAGGTTGCATGGTGGATACAGTCTGGGCCCAAAACCAAGGAGTTCTGAATTCAAATCCCTGCTCAGACATAGCTTATGGGTCATTATATTACCCTGGGCAAATCATTAGCCTCTTTCATCTTCAGATTCCGCATCTGTAAAATGGAGATAATACTAAGACCCACTTCACAGGACTGTTGTGAGGATCAAATAAGATACTATTTTTGAAACTTCTTGCTTATCTTAAAATGCCACACACATGCTAGCTATATCCAAGACACTATGATCTATGAGACTGTGGGTGTTATTTCTACTTATTCAGTAGAAAAAGGAAAGATATTATCTTTAAATGAAGGCAGACACAATACATCTTGTCAACAATGTGATGGAAACAGTTCCAGATAGGCCTTTCAGTTACTGACCTTTAAGAGTATGGAAGGAAGAATGTTGATTTGGCAAAATTAACTATCATCCTACAAATTCACTAGATCACCATTTCTGAAAATTTATGACACAAAACTACATCAGGACCAAGGACAATATCTCTTTGTGAATCTAGACTCGGGACAGTTTTCTACTTAGTACAATATTGGCTTTGTTGTAAAGATAGAAAAATAAGATTATAGAGTCAGACCTATGCCATTTGACCTTGCTCAGGATACATGTGACTAAGTTCTTCACCTTTGTAAAGTTATAGAATTTCTTCACAGGTCAGTTAAAATAGCAGATGAGACATCAAATTCATGTCAACTTTAATGTTCCAATTTGTCAACTTTTATTCAAGTAAATTGAATTTTTGAAAATATATTACTGATGAATTCTTTCAATTATTTTCAGATTCAAATTTAGTCAAATTCAGATTCAAATCTGACAGATCCTTTTTAAGTTGGACTTAGGTTACATCTTATCGAGGAAAGCAAAAACATAGTTATCATGAAAGTTGTTTTATATCAGTCTCAACTTTGCTGTTTACAACAGAATTTGCCATGTATAACTTTATAACTGGAAAACTAAATATTAATCCAATAGAAACCATGGGCATCCTTTATAAAACTAATATTCTCAAAAAATGTTTTTTTCTAAATTATATGGCAGAAGGGACAGCTGGGTAGCTCAGTGGATTGATAGCTAGGCCTAGAGACAGGAGGTCCTAGGTTCAAATTTGACCTCAGCCACTTCCCAGTTGTGTGACTCTGGCAAAGTCACTTAACCCCCATTGTCTAGCCCTTACCACTCTTCTGCCTTGGAGCCAATACACAGTATTGACTCTAAGACAGAAAGTAAGGATTTTTAAAAATAAAATTTTAATAAAATAAAATAAATTACATGGCAGATAATTCCTTTTTTTAAAAAAAACTCCCTTGCCCTTCTCTTATAGAATTTCTTACATTAGTATAACTGACTCAAAGTTATAAATGAAGGAAATTAGTCTAAGAAATGTTCATATTTTGGGCTTACTTCTTAGCACTGTGTGGATTTTAGGTGATAAGATAAACCATTTGACTTTCTTTTGTCCTGTATTAAAAATTTGTGATGAAGTTTGTGTCTCCTTCCATGGTTAGGAAAATGAGGCACTGCATTTGTCTCTATAAAGCCCCATAATGGGGAATAGGATAAGCTTTCTATGGTCAGTCAAGAAATAAACAAGAGGATATCTGTATCTCTGACAAAAGTACTGCTCTCTATGTCCTGCTTTAGAAGATCCAGGATACATATGAAATTTATATATAGAAATGAAAATATGACTAGTGTGAATTTTAGATTTTCTCCATTTTGCTTAGTCTTAGAATTCTAGCAATTAGGAATGTATACACCCCTACTTAAGGATTAAGTGGCCTATGATCAACATGTGCTAACAAGTGACAAATAAGAATCAAATAACACCCGCTGGGCTATCCTAAGTCAATTTTAAGTTACCATTGGTACATGTGAGACACAGGAAGTGATATAAAGAACTAGCTGTATATTTCCCGCCACTTCCTCTATCCTGGCTCTCACTCGGAGATGTTGGGCTTGCTCGAGACGTTGGGCTCTGTCAGCACGGTGGGGAGGGCTGGGCAGTGTTTTTGGCGTGTTTACAGCTCTTTGCGGGTTTTGGCATTTGCGGCTTGGTGGTGAGGTTATTGGGAGAAGCTTTGTAGTGTGGTTTAGGTGAGGCGTCTTCCCTGAGAGAGTCTTGGTGAGTGGTTAGGCTGATTCCTCCTTTCTTTTACCTCCTAAAGCACTATCCTCTTAGGAGACCCCTCATCTCAGAGTAGACCTCGTGGCTGGAATCCAAGCTAGATTTAATCTTCTGAGGAGGCCTCGTGACTGAGTTCTCTGAACTTCCCTTGGCTTAGGCCAGAGAAATCTTATACCCCTTCCTCTCTCTCTTCTTAATTTCTTCCTTCTATTGTAGTTAAACCACCATAAAAATCCCAAACTGACATGAGTATTTTATTGAGATTGAATTTTAATCCCTGGCGACAACTAATATAATATATTCAGTCAACAATCCTAATTTTCACCTTTAACCCTATAAAAATAAATGAGGGGACATTGAGATAACTTTTTTAAAAATAAAACAAACATCTCTTCCCTCATAATATTTACTGTATCTAGGCCTGGGTTGAGACAAAATTGTGAAATGATTTCTTTTTAACATCCCAGGATGTATGTTTTTTTTCTTTCAACATTTTAGGATGAAGCTAAAAGATGGAGTATGTATTTCATTCTATATGGAATGAGGAATGGCTGAAGATTTTTGAGAAGGAGAATGGCATGCATATAAGGAATTTTATATGGTAGGGTATGCAAAGTATGAATTGGAAAAAAGAAGAATGGAAGCAGGGAAATCAATTATATGTTAATGTAATCTAGCCAAAATCAATGGTCCTAAACTGTGGAAATAGAGTTTAAGAAGACAATATGAGAGAGAGAGAGCATTGACAAAACATAACAATTGGTTTGTTCATGGAGAATTAAAAAAAAATAAAGTCAAAGATGCCGCCGGTTATAAAATTGGATGATTGACAACATTGTAATATTCTTAACAGAAATAGGGAAGCTTGGATGAAGAGCAGGTTTAGTCTCCTAAACATAAGCAGCTGTCTTTTGGAAATGTTTTGTCTGAGGTGTTATGGAACATCTAAGTGATACATAGCAGACAATTGACTATGTGAAAATTGAGTTCCAGAGAAATAATAGAGCTAAAAATATAGATCTAGGAGTCAACAGCAAAAATGAGAGTACTTGAACCCAGGAGAAAAGGTGAGATCACTCAAGAAAAGAGTGTAAAAAGAGAAATGAACTCAGAACGGAATTCTAGGGAAGACCCACACTAAAATGGAGAGGAGATAAGAGGTGAATATGACCAAAGAGGTTGAGAAGAAGCAATCAGACAAATGAGAGTGGAATCAAGAGACAATGGTTTCACAAAGACCATGGAAAGAGAAAGTAAGTAGGAATACAAGATTGTTATCAACGTTAGAATCTAAAGAAAAGCCAAGGAAAATAAGAACTAAGAAAAACCCCATCAGATTTAGTAGTTAAAAGATTATTGTTAATTTTGGCAGAAGCAATTTTAGTAGTGTTTTTAGAAGTCAGAGTGTAAGTGATGGAGTGTAAGTGACGAGTTGGTTGGACTGGAGGTGCATGATAGCCTGGATGATCTCACATATGTCAATAATGCCAATAATAACATTTTAGATAGCAAAAACGTATAAGCACAATGGTTGAGCACATGTGGAAGAATGTCTGACAGTGATGTCATGGGAAAAATCACTGAACTTTAAGCCTGGTTCTGCTACTTACAAAATTGACTAAATCACTATATCTCAAGACAAGGGGTTTGGACTTTGTTTAATACCTTGAATATTATATACCTAATCAAATGTCTGTTAATTTGATTGTGTCATCCCTTCTAGTTCTAAAGTTGATGATGAAAAAATGTGGCAAATAAATATAAAGGAAATGGAATCATAAGAATTTTGACAACTTTGGAAGATCTATGAAATGATGTAAACTAATCAGAAGCAAGAGAAACATGTATAATGAGAACACTGATATAAAGAGAAATAATAATAAAAGACAAAAACTCAGATCAATGTGATGATTAATCTAGAAACCAGAGTACTGATGATGAAGCATAACTCCTCTCTGTTCACAGAAGGAAGACTTACCGCATAGGATTCATGTAGTCGATTGTGGCTGATATGTTGGTTTGTTTTGCTAAATATTACTTCTTACAAAGAAAAAAAATGGTAGGGGTGTGTTGGTATTGAGAAATAGCAGCACCATATGAAAATAACAATTAAAATTTATTTTAAGAGAAGTGAGTTGATGTAGAAGTAGTCAGTGGTGATGACTAACTGGAAGGTGGCAAAAATGAAGAGAAATATAAAATGGTAATTTGAGAAGTGATAGTGTCAAGTGAACAATGTTTGTTTCATTTTGCATAGCAATGAGGTAGACCTGAACATATTTGTAATTAATGGGAAATGAGCCAGTAGATAAAAAGAAATTCAGGAAATTCTCCAGTGTGGCAAACTCCCAATAGGCTCCATGTCTAGAATCAACCAACATAGAATTTTCTTAAGGATGAGGACTATATTTTATTATATCTTTGAATCCCTCTTAGTATCTATATGTTAATATCATCTTAATTAATAAAAGCTTCCAAAGTAAGGCCCACTTGGGTGTATTCAATCAATACATAGATATTTCTTTTGGAGGGCATGATTCCTCCATTTTCCAAATTCTTTTTCCTCCCACCTCAATTCATGAAACTTTAAAGCAGCAAAATGAGAAGAAATTGGAATTTTTTACCTCTCAATAAGCCTAAAAGAGTTTTTGCAATGGTAGTGAGTATTTAATCAGACTGCTATACGGCATCCTTTGTAGGCACTAAAAGGTTCATTCCATTCCATTCCTTTTTAGCCCAATGTGGTGTGAAGACTGGGAGAGTTTTATTTAGATATGGCCCTTGAGATGGCAATAAAAGTCATTTACCTAAACCTGAAAGTCTTTAGACTATATCTACTTCAAACTTCATTCTAACCAGTGAGGTTATTTTATTGCACTTAGTTTTGATTCAAGAATTACTCATTCTAATGCCAATTTTAAAAATATAATTGGGTCCCAGTGGTCTTGCTCTTTATGTTTAGTAAGATATGTCTGAGGCACTTAAATATTCAATTTACACACAATACTTAGACTTCTCTAAGATTAAGGTGATTTTGTAATAGAAATTTTTGTTAATGTTATTTTTATGGATATTCTTTGTTTTAACATCATTTTCATTTCTGAATATATCACTCCCCTCCCCTTCTACCTAGTGAGACATCCCTTGCAAAAAAGACTAGGAAGAGAAAAGGGAGATAAAGCAGTTCAGAAGAACCAAGCAAGAGACTTTCAACAGTGTCTAAAAGCTTATGCAGAACCTGAGTCCTGCAAACAGACATTTTCTCAACTCTCTCCAGTCAAGTGAGGTCATTACAATTTGTTTGCATTCAGTTCTCAGTTCTGTCTGATATAAACATTTATCTTTGCAAATCCTTATAAAAGAAAAAAAAGAACAATTTCTATAATAGGTACCTATTTTCTTAAGTCATTACTCATATATCTGAAAAGATATAGATCCCTCTTCACCATTTATTCAGAAAGCAAATATTGGTTGAATGTTCTTGAAAATCGAGTGAGAGGATCAGAATTCACATTCTTCTTTACTAAGAGCATAAAACATCTGAACAGTCTCCATGAAGCCTTCAAAAGTAGTCTCAGAGAGAGGAAAAGTATATCAGTTCCTATGGGGTGATCAGATAAAATGGGATTTTTCTGATCTGCATTTAAATAGACACTGTGGGCCAGTAGAGTCAGCATGATCTGTTCCCAGTGTGAAGATTGCTCTTTTTAAGATTCCTGCTTAATGTGAAACTACACTTGAGAAGTTGCAGTCTTCTTTTAGAGTTGCTCTCTGGCTTTCTCTGGAGTCAGCTTTGAGGCATGTTTTTAGGGGGGAAACAAAAGGAGGGTTGGTTGGAAAGGGACTGGTTCGCTGGATGAGAAGGGAAAACTTTTTCTCCTAGGTTAGCATGGTGAAATATTCAGATGACTCTCCAGTGATCTTATTCTCTTGGATTTCCTCTAATCAACACAACACATCATCATAAAACTTACCTAGCACCAAGTCGCAGAATGATGCTCTTGTTTTAAGTCAGTTGTGTTCCTTTCACAGCTAAGGTGGCACAAGGCATAGAATGCCTCACTCAGTCAAGAAGACTTATCTTCTTGAATTCAAACCTAGCTTCACACACTTACTATCTGTGTGTCCTTGGGCAAGTCATTTAATCCCTTTACCTCATTGTCTCATCTGAAAAATGAGCTGGAGATCAAAATTACAAGCCACTCCCGTATCCTTGCCAAAAAAACTCCAAATGGGGGAGTCTGACATGACTGAACAACAAAAGTCCTTTTCACACTCAGAATATCACAGCAAGTGGTCCACATTGAAGAGATAAGAGGACAGATATATATGGAGAGTGAATGATTTCTTTGGTCTCTCTCAGAGCATTAGGGATGAATCAAGGTAAGGCATTCAATTTTGTTTCAAGCTATCCCAGAGCTCAGAAATTGGCCACTGCAGAGATAATGAAATATGGTAAGTGATAACACGGGTACTCTTCCACTGAAAAGATAGGTCTAGGGCAGCTGATTGGCTCAGTGGATTGAGAGCCAGCCCCAGAGATGGGAGGTACTGGATTCTGTAAAAATGAAAATTAATATGCAATAACTTCAAATATTATAATTTATAAGATTTATTAATAATCACTAGAAGTAACAAAATAAAACCACATGCCCGTGGCTAATCTACCTGCTCAAACAGCCTGCTCCACCAATGTCCTGACCCAGAAAGGAAAAAGAGCTAATCTACCTGTTCAAAAATTCTGTGTTCACAGCTGCCCTCACAGGAAGAGAAGAGGACCTAGCCACAGAAGACCTCCCAGTTTGCCTCCTATCTATGTCAGCATTTAACAACAGGAAGTCAGTGGGCTCCTAGGAAATGCAGTTCAAAGGCACAAGATTTCCAATTATACAGTTCAAAACTGACCTCAGACACTTCCTAGCTGTGTGACCCTGGACAAGTCATGTAACCCTCATTGCCAACTCTTACACCTTAGAATCAATATACAGTATTAATTCTAAGATGGAAGGAAAGGGAAAAAAAAAAGAAAAAATAGTCTATTTCTAGCACAAGATAGGGAGTGTCAAGGTCACTTTTTAAAAAAGTGATTTTCCTCAAGAAAAAAAAAAACATATATGAGTATAAGGAATCATGGAACAAATAGTCTCACTAGAGGAGAGCAATCTTTTAGCTATGGGACCATATTATGCTGAGATCTAAACAACATCAAAAGGTCAGTACCATGAAGTCTCAATGAAAGGAACAAACAAAATGACTTGATTTCAAAATGGTGAGATTAATTTCTTTCACATTTATAGAGCTTTTGTCATTAGTCTTTCTATTCAAGATTGCTCATATGGAGTTTTGAACATTCAGTTCAATTTAATGCATTTATTATAAACCTACTACATATCAGATACTATGATAGACATTGGGATACAAAAATAAAAACTAAAATGGCCCTACCAAAAAGAACTTTTTTCTTAAATCTTTTTTCCCTTTCCCTCATCCCTCTTTCTTCTTTTTCTTTCTCATTCCCTATTGTCTCTCCTCTTTTCTTCCACTTCTTTCAATGTTCCCCTTTCCCCCTCCTTGCCTTTTACAAACTTGAAATCTCATCTATGCTGGCATCTTTCTGTTATGGAGTTTTCCTCCACTGATGCAAACTGGAAACTCATTGGCAACATAACATTAGCGAGTTACTTGGAGTCAATGAAAGATAAAATGGGTTGTTCATAACCATGTCTTCACAGTGTTGGAAACAAGACTTGAACCCAGGTATTTAGACTCCAAATCATCCAATATATGCTCTGCTGATGAATTTTATAAATCAACCCCAAACTTTGAGATTTAAAATAATTTTTCTCACAATAATATCTATAATGTAGTCATAAATTTCTGTGTATAACTATCAGTATGTAACCAGAGAAAATCCTTATTCTTTCCAATTGCTTGGTCATGACAATCTGCAAATCCCAAAGTAATTACATAAGTAGTAAAAGAAAATGGAATATATTTTTCTCAGAAGTTACATAGGATTTTTTATGACATGCCTAAGTTCCTGGTAATTATTGTCAGCATACAAGGTGCATTAGATTGGGTTTGTAAAACCATATGCATTTAAAATGTTATATAAATATGTAATGAATCAAAGCAAACTGCTGAATAATAAATGTATTTATCCAAAGAGTAAATAAAACAGCTCATAAGAAGATGCTCCAATTATTCAGGTAAACACTACTTTCTCTGCATGACATTCTTCTTATGCTTCAAGTTATGAGAATAAAATTTTAATATACATGCATATATATTACATGTAATATATGTGCATATATATGTATTATTATTATTATCACCTTGGAATCCGTATGGGAGAAGGATGCTATGGGGAAACATCTGGAAGTTCCAAGTTAAAACTAATACTTTCCTATTTGTCCCTTTGTGCCCTCCATACATTTTAACACATTCTTACTTTTTTTGTTTGTGCTTTAAAAACAAACAAACAAACCTTACCTTTTCTCTTAGAAACTGTCTGTAGAAATGGATTCTTAAGCAGAAAAAGTGGTAAGGGGTAAGCAAAGGGGGTTAAGTGACTTACCCAGGATCACACATCTAGAAAGGAGCTGAAGCCAAATTTAAATCCAGGTCCTTTTGGCTGTCCACTAGGTCACCTAGCTATTCCTGTGCTTTTTAGTGTGCTCCCAGCCCCAAAGCCCATTGGTATAAGACTCTCTCCTTGCTGATGAAGACAAAAGCTCTGCTCTGTATAAGGGACAATGTAGAGAATGTGATCCCCTAAAATGGTGGAGAGACACTCAGAGAGAGGGACAAGCTCACCAGTTATAAAGATTCAGGCAGCCAAAGGATGCTATTCCCATCCAGATAGAGGCTGCACTGGGCTTCATGTAAGGCAATCTAAGCAGGCTAAAAACTTTAAAATTGTCCTACAAAGACTGGAAAGGAGACTTACAGACAAAGCAAAGTTTTGTTTGTTTTAGTGAACCACATCAGATGACTAATTTAGACCTTAGTTTTCTTATTCAGGGTTATTTGAACCTATTTCCCCACTGTTCATCTATCCTCTGTTTTAAGGCTTATTTGGGTGGCCCAGAGGATTGAAAGTGATGCTAAGAGATGAGAAGTCCCAAGTTCAAATTTGACTTCAGACACTTCCTAGCTGTGTGACCCTGGGAAAGTCACTGAACCCCCATTGCCTAGCCCTTACCCTACAGCTCTTCTGCCTTGGAACCAATACACAGTATTGATTCTAAGATGGAAGATAAATATTAAAAATAAACAACAACAAAGAATATATTTTATATATGCTTAAAAAACTATAAAGTATGTTTACTTTGGTTTGCTTATGCTACAATGCTTTAGTTTTACACTAATAGAGAATTTCTTCATTTGGAGTTACCTATATCAATGAAATCAAAGGCAAATTTCCTGGCTCCCATTTCCTATAAAGTCCCCACAACACGTTCACTGACAGTAGTATTACTTTGTTCTTTCAGGTCCATCCAATGAAGCAGAGAGATGAAATTCTGCCTCTCCAGAAGTTTTCAGAATGACAGCCAATTAATAAAATGCTTACAGCTAGCTAAGAAGAGTGATGGTATTTCTTTCCTTCTTTCTTCAGCTACCTCCCTCTCTTCCATATGGATTAAAGCAATTTGAGTAGGATTAATAGAAACTTTCCATCCTCAGGTATCCATGGCCTCCAGCAGTAAAAGAAAGTAATTGTCCTTGAAATATCTTTATGGGAAAAAACTTAGTGATTGAATGAAGACATCATTGTGTCTCCAAGTACTTGTGCTTTTGGGCTCTCATTCAGGAAGCAAGCCAAGGAGAGATTATATTTCATCATTTATTCTTTACAGATATATACTGAAACTTGCATATCTGTTGTCTGCATTTCTCTTAGGAAAAAAAAACCATCGTCATTTACTTTATCTTAGTTTTATCAAATTAAAAAGCAAGTTTTTTAATTAAAAAACAATTCTTACGAAAGGACTATATGAAGTGTTTTTTTTTTGCTTAAACTAACACATAGTATCAAACCCTGAGTAGTTTAAAAACTAAAGTATATGATCTTCAAAAGTTTGAATAGCTTTGTATTTTTCAAGTCCTATTAGGCTATATTACATAATGAACTTGAATTAGAGGAATCAAGCAACTGAAATTCCGTGTTCATTTTGAGAGGGTCTAGTCATTGTAGTGACTCACAGAAGGATCTTTATGCCTTCTATATAAAAGCCTTTTGTTATAAGCCAATAGTCTTATCTTTGACTTGCCACTATGGCAAAATGGGGCCAGGAACTGAAAATCAAGCTGTGTTCTGACTTTTTCATTATCCTGAATTATAATGATTCTGCAATTAGAACAGAACAGGTAGCAAAATCCTATTAGACTAATAAAAGATGCATCAAATTTTGATTGGTTGGCTCAGTGAGAGAGCAGGCTGTAATCCTGGTGTTGCTTAATTTAGATATCATATAACCTCCCATTTGAGTTTGCCTTGGTCTTACCTAGCTCCCAAAATTGCAATGAGAATGAATTAGTTACACAATTCTTAAAAACTAATAAAAGTTAAAAAAGAAATAAACCAACAATTGTGCTAAAATCTCATGGGGCAAAATAGAATCTAGTTCACTCAGCTATAGTTGTTTTGGCAGAGTAAACCTTTTAATTTGTATCCCCTTTGGTTATTGAACTTATAGTTGAATGTTTAAATTTATTCATCTTATGGCTTCTGCATATATTTCTTTTGTGTAATTAATACAAAATGTTTTCTTGTAGCTGCTGTTATTTAATTCAGGAAAGCCCTTTGAGATATGGCTTATAAGGCTGCCAATTTTCTGCTTCAAAAGTGGGCAAATTTCATTTGAATTTTAGCAAATACCACTTTTCTTCCATTCCCATGAAAAAAGCAGGATTTAACTCTTTTTAAAAGGCAATTACATTTACCAATCTTGAGAGCAGCTCTCACTCTCTTTATTCCTTTTTTTGTGGCCTATTTTTTCACCCACAGGGTACTTACTTTTTCCTATCTCAACTAAGCCTTCCCAGAGTGTTAAGTTTTTATATTAGGAAAAGAGGATAAGAAAAAAAGAAAGTTATTCACCAGGATCTTCTTTCTTAAAAAAAGAAAAGAAGAAGAAGAACATACCTTGAGCACAGGAAGGGTTTGGGAGTGTTGA
Source organism: Monodelphis domestica (assembly GCF_027887165.1). Taxonomy (NCBI): domain Eukaryota; kingdom Metazoa; phylum Chordata; class Mammalia; order Didelphimorphia; family Didelphidae; genus Monodelphis; species Monodelphis domestica. The sequence continues at coordinate 248,664,072 of NC_077233.1, forward strand.
CCAAAACATCCTGGTGAGGGTGATTGCTTCTTTTTCTTTTTTAAAATCTAAATAGAAAAAAATCCTTAATATTCTTCAGATATCACATATGAAGCCAACTTTGGATAAAACTGAACTGGGGAAAGTTTGCTTGGTTTGCTCTGTTTTACCTCTGCTTAATAATCATCACTGGCAACCCATTTCTTTTATCTCTCCTCCATCAAGTTCCCATTTTTCCCCCTTCTCCTTTTCCACCATTTACAAGGAGTATTTCCTTGTCCTCCATTATCTTACTGTCTTACCCCTGAAATTATGTCCAATTTATCTTAGATGTAGCTTACTTGTACATGGTTCTTTCCCATTGTCTCCCTTTAGAATGTAAATTTCTGGAGAAGAGTGACTTTTTTGTTTGTTTTGCCTTTGTACCACCTTGATTAGTACAATTCCTGGCACGTAGTATGTGCTTAATAAATACCTGTTGGTATGTTGACTTGACTTCTACCATCCAATAGATCAACTTTGCCCTTGTGAATATCAAGAAAAAGTGTTAGCTCTTTAAAAGATATTTATTTGAATTTTAGGTCTCATTCCCAATTGCCAAATGAAAGACTTGTTCACTATAACTTCAAGCATAACCTAGGAAGTATCATAGCTGTAATTTTAGTCAAGGAGCCTTTTGGGGGGAGTTCCTGCCATCATACCTAGGGTCACACAGATAGGAGGTCAAAATTTGAACCCAGGATCTCCTATCTTTAGGACTCTCAATCCACTAAACCACCTGGCTGACACCTGAATCCAGTTTCAGGGAGTCTGATTCTAGAAATGGCATGCTCCAAAGCATGCCACACTGTTTCCTTAGTAAATGAGCTTTTGCTTTCTTTCCCTCACCTCCTTGAATAAACTCTCCATGTTTTTGGTTTTGTTTTGGCAGGGGTCAAAATTTCAGTACCTGTAATGAGTTCTTATAAAAATATATTAGAAACTAAGAGTAGGATGTACAAGGCTTGCTTGTTTAGAGGGGAAAATAGAAGAGACAAAGAGGAGAATTGTTCCACTTTTCCCAACTGAAGCAGATTTGAACAATTTATAAGTAATTAAAATATGCGGAGATTTTCCTTCTCTAGATTTTAGACAAATGGAAAAAGACTAGCTGAGTACATAGTTAATTTGTAAGTATTTTTGCTGCAAAGAACAAATAAAGGTAGCTTCATGAATAAATAACGTTGCTGACTACTGCTGAAATGACTTCTGGGCATCACTAAAGCTTTTCTTCCCAAGGTCAATGCTACCAATTTGCTGGTTGGATTTGTAAACGGAGTCCTGTTAGACTGCTTGAACTATGTCAAAGATGCTGCTTGACTTCTGAATCAATTATTCCAGATTTGTCTGCTTTGTGTTGCCTTCTTTCTTAAAATCTCCACCTTAGGACTTGCAGGGATTTAAGAGGTCATATTTAGTTCTCTGCATTTTTTCCAAACAAGGCTGAAACTAATTTAATTCATTTTAATTTAATCTTAAAAATATTTATTAAAAGAAGGACTTAATACTAGGTTATGGGAATCCAAGGACATAATAATATAATGCTTGCCTTTTATAAATTTAGAGTGAATCAGGGTTTACAACTTTATTACAAATAAATGTAATACAAAGCAGAATGCTATATAAGCAGACTAAAGATTTGGAAAAAATAATCCAAAATAGTGTCAAACTCAAATAGAAATGGGACCTTTAAACCGATATAAGCATTCCTACAGGTGGCATATGGACCTAGAAAACCACATATTAACATTATTCATGTTCAATATAATTTTAAATTTTTGTTAAATATTTTTAAATTACATTTTAATCTGGCTCAGCCTGTATTCAGGAGTATTTCCCAGTATTTGAAACCTCTGGACATGAATATTTGAGGAGGGAGAGATCACTTACAACTGGGTAGGTTGTGGAATGTTTTGTGAGTGTATTACCTGAGACTGGCCTTTATAAAGGCAAAACTTCAACAGGGAGAAATATATACATGAATGCACTGATGAAGAAAAATTTAAAAATGCAACCAGGGAAGTAATCTGATTTGTCTGAAACATGAAGCAGGAGACTAATAAAAGGCTGAAATAAAACTGAAGGGGTAGAAGGTTTTGGAAGGCATTAAACTCTAGTCTAGGAAATATCTATTTTATTCTAAAGGCAGCAGGGAGCCAGTGAAAGTTTTTGAATATGATAGGAACATGGTCAAAATTGGCCAATAAGGACATTATGTTAGCTACTGTTTAGAAGATGAATTGGAAGGTTCAGGTCTCCCACTAGTATAGTTTTTCTATCTATTTCATCCTTGAGCTCCTCTAGTTTCTCCTTTAAAAATTTGGATGCTATGCCATTTGGTTCATACATGTTGAGTACGGATATTTCCTCATTGTCTATACTGCCTTTTATCAGGATGTAACTACCTTCCCTATCTATTTTGACAAGGTCTATTTTTACTTTGGTTTTGTCAGATATCATGCTTGTGACTCCTGCCTTCTTTTTATCAGTTGATGCCCAATAGATCTGGCTCCATCCTCTTACTTTCACCTATATGTATCTACCTTCCTCATGTGTGTGTCTTGTAGACAACATATGATAGGGTTTTGGATTCTAATCCACTCTGCTATTCACTTGCATTTTATTGGTGAGTTCATTCCATTCACATTTAGAGTAATGATTACCAGCTGTGTATTTCCCAGCATTTTGATTTCTACTCCTGGTCCAGCCTTTTTTTCTTTCACTATTTCTTTCTACAACAATGTTTGTTCATAATCAGTCCCCCTAGTTCCTACCTGTATTTTACTTCCCTTTCTACCCCCTCCCTTCTTATTCCCCACCCTTATTTTCCTTGCAGTCTTTTTAAAACTACCCCCCCAACCTCTCCCTTCCTTATACTGCTTCCTCTATCTGAACTAGATAAATCAAACCAAAAAAAGTACTTTTGTTTTAGTGGGGAAAGGGATTTGGAGGGAAATTATTAATTCTATTTTAGACTTGTTGAGTTTTAAGAACTGCAGAGTATCCAAATGGTGATATCTAGCACTTAGATAGAAATTGTGAGTTTCAAAATGTTGTGGACAGGGAACTGCATTCCCCAGTGTGCCTCAGGGTTCCCTCCTACTTCCTGGCCTGGGATTGGTCTTAAATGAACCAATCCACACCCCCTATTTCCAGGCATGGGATTGCTCTTGAGTTAGATCAATTCTGTGCTAGGGAGAGGCCATGCTTCCCCTACTTCCAGGTGTGGGATTGGTCTATATAAGGACCAATCCCATGCATAGGAGGAGCTCTCACTCTTTATAAATGAAGGTTGTGAATGGGGTTAGGAGTGGAAGTGAAAGTGGTTGAGTGAATTTCAGCCCAGGGAAACTGGTTACCTTTTGTTTAATAAAACTTTTTTAAAAAGGATCAAAGGGGAGGAGTTTTATTTTAGCACTTTTCCACAAAATGTAGGGCTGAGGCTGAATGCACAGAGAGGGAGGAAACATAACATAGAAGCAATCACTGGAACCATGACACCAATGGGAGAGAGAATGTATAGAGTAAGGAGGCAGAGAACTGAACCTTGTGTTTCACACACATTTAAAGGATAGAAAGAAAAATATGAACCAAAAAATGAAACCCAGAAAATGAGGTCATACAGATAGGATGAAAACCATTTAAAACTGTTGTTCATCTCATCACTTATATTATTAAGTGTCTACCATGTGCCAGGAACTGTTCTAGGAGGTGTTTTTATGAGCATAAAGAAAGAAGCAATTTCAGATGTCATGGGAGCCACTGGAGGAATTAGGAAATAAAAGATGATGGGCAGTTAGATAGCTCACTGGATAGAGAGCCAGGTCTGGATACAGGAAGTCCTGGATTCATAAATTGTCTCAGATACTTCCTAACTGCATGACCCAGGCCAAGTCATTTAACCCCAGTTGCTAGCCCTTACTGCTCTTTTGCCTGCAAACCAATCCTGAACATTAATGCTAAGACATTTCATTAAATAAATAAATAAACAAACAAACAAACAAATAAAGAAATGAATGAATGAATAAATAAATGTATAAATGAATGAATGAATGAATAAATAAATAAATGAATGAATGAATAAATAAATAAATAAATGAATGAATGAATGAATGAATGAATGAATGAATGAATGAATGAATGAATGAATAAAGGGCAGGAAGAGTTTCAAATCGTGAAGAAAGTTCAAGGAAAATAAAGCTTGAAAAATGACCATTGCATTTTGCAAATTGGATGTCATTGACACCCTTAGAGAAAGCCATTTCAGTAGAATGTTTGTAGTTTGCCAAGCAGAGAAAATAGATATAGTGTATTGGTCCTACATGTGGATTCTTTAGGATATCTGTCAAAGGTATATAATGTCCTTGCATTGGGGTGCTGAATGTCACTGAGTTAATGTATCCTTGATTTATTTTCAACAGATAAGGAGTACAGAATAGAAAAAGAACATTGGCTGAGCTGGGACAGCTACAATAGACTGGTACTGATTTTTAAAGCTGTCTGCTAATGGTGTTCTGCTTTGGAGGGGAAAATCTGGGTTATGTGCAAGGATTACAGGGGCATGGAATTTTACAGGACAGATGAGAATATAACCAGAAACTAGAATGGCATCTAGGTGGCATGGCAAATAGAATTTGGGGCCTAGAGGAGGGAAGCTAGGAGTTCAAATCCAGCCTTGGACACGGCCTGGCTATCTGACCCTGGGAATCACTTAATTTCTTTCTGTCTCATTTTCGACAAATATGGAATGAAAAATAATAGCACAGACTGCACAGGATTGTTGGAAAGGTCAAATGAGATATTTGTAAAGTGATTAGCACAGAGATGCTTAATGAAGGTTTATTAGCCAACTGATTTATTGTTCAAAACCAAGAATATGGAAAAGGGAGTGAATAAGTTAAATAGGAAGCATGAAAATGAAATCTGAGAAATGGGAAACCTAGACAAGAATAATAGCTGAAATTGATAAGGCACTTTTAGTTTGTAAAATATTTTTTGTTGTAAATAATTTGATCCTTATGCTAACTTTATGAAAAATAACAGCAAAAATAGATCAAATTTACATTAAGTAGTATTAATTTTCTGGTTTGAAAAATGCTTTGTACATATTATTTCCAGTGAAGAAGAAGATGCTAGTTACTCTCTTCATTTTGCTGATAAGTTAAATCAGAAGCAAAAATGGGAAAAAAATGACAACTTGCCAAGTCATAAACCTTCTGATTAAATTTGTACTCAAGTCTTCTTGAATTCAAGTCTAGGACACTATCCACCATGTCACACTACCCTTCTGTTGTGGTAGAGCAGTTAGTCATGAATAAGATGAGTTGCCCAATAATTCGACTTTGGACCCAACCATTTTGAGCTCCTTTTGACTTGACAAAATATCATAATGTGCAATATTCCCTCCACTGTTAAGCTACCAAAGCCTATAACTATCTTGATTTGGACCCCAACCGTATAAAGAAGTGTATTCTAACTTACACAACATAATGTTAACCATTGGATAGCAACTCAACAGAAAAGAGAAGACTATATCTTTCTTCATCCTGTTTCAGCGTTAGTAAGCAGAAAGATAAAAATGTTTTCTTATTTCTAGTTCCATACATTGTTCAGGATCTGGTTATATAGTCATGATAATTCACAAATCTCATTTCTTATTCATATCTCTGAACTGTTGGGCTTTGTTTGGGTTCTTTATTATATTATAAAATGATGAATAGATTCTGCACTCAATAAGTAGGAATAATTGTTAGGATATTTTAGTTGATTAAGCAGAAATTTATTAAGCACCCAACATATGTAATATATTGTACTCAAAATTAGGAATACACAGCGCTTACCCTTAAGGAGTTTTTATTCTATTTTATACAATAGCTGGTCTTGGGATAGGCAGAAAATAATAAATGAGTTGCTTTTTTAAAAGTTATTGAAGATATAATTTCCTCCCATTACTAAAGGGTAATGGAGAATCAGCAACAAATTCTTCCTTCTATACTATAAATCTAGTTCTTTTTTGTCTTTAAGAGAGATTGTCAATAGTTGACTGAGGGTAGCTTATGATTTGTAGAGAGAAATCTTAATCTCTTTCCTGTACTTTGTATGATATTTTTAGTACTTAGCAAAACTTTCAAAAAGGAAAACTAGGGGTAAAGAATATTTTTGAAGAAATTTCTGGGCTAGTTTTGATTCTGAAATTATTTCTATTATTGAGAATATACATATATCTTAAGGAGAAATTTTTTTCCCTGTGGACCTTTGTAGTTCTAGCTTAGGTGTCATAACCACATTTTTCTAACAACTAATATTCCTGTAAAGATAATGCAACAGCCTTCTTGACATAGTTCAAAGACTTGGATTTGTAGTATGCAGGCTGGGTCTTATTCTAAATTCTACTATTTAATACCCTTGACTTCAGGCAAGTCCCTTAACCCAGATAAAATGGGGAGGAGGGCCTAAATGATTTCTAAGGTTGCTTCTAGTTCTAAATCTTATGATCCTCTGTGATTTTTCAATCCTTTGATAATTTATTATGTCTCACAAAAAAAAAATGCCCTGGAATACATGCTTTTTTTTTTCCTTCCAGGTTCACAGGGCTCAAATTTTTAAGGGGAAGTGACTTCTGGGGTGGTAGGACACTTCTTCACATTAATGAAGTCATAAAATTAAGTAGAAAAGTTGAATTATAGGCAAAGCAGGTGTATACTATTTTTGCTTCTTTATGCCTGGCTTTATCTCTCCAAAACCAACTTTCTATTCATCATCCTATAAGAATAGACTACCTCTTGTGCTACTGGACACTTGCTACCCTGCCTTCTAAATCAGTCCAACCTTGATAAAAATACTGTGCTGTTCAGAGAAAATAAACTATTCTCATTGTGAAGTTGGGTTCATATAGATGTTAAAAATAAAATGTTATATAATAATTGTGAATATTGAGACTTCATATTTAAATGTTAGATATTTAAAAGCTTTTTTTTACCTTTTGGCTCACCAAAAATCTGTGAGTGCTTATTATCCAAAAACTTGACTGGAGATTCAATGATCAAGTAAAAATTGTTAATTCCCACGCACTTGTTCTTTTTAGAAACATCACTTTCAATATGATTTCTCTATAACTTCATTCAACATTTATTGCTGTGTGCTTGACATTCATTAAGACAAGCTTTCAAAATTTCAACTCAAAATATGTTTAAAATGCCCTTTTGTGTGATGGTTATTGAATTTAGAAATCATTAAATTGCTGAACGTTAATTCATTAAAATGAATGAATTCTAGCTACCATTTTCTCTAAAGAGTGAGGAAATGTGAAGCTTCCTTTTTCTCAGGTCTCAGTGTTATTTCTTTTAGGAACAATGACTCTTTTGATAAATATTGCCTTGTTTTCTTATTTATTTTCTACAAAAATTAGCTCTACTTGACACATATATTGTTAGTAACAATGTAATCCAAATATATTTTCTTTAAAACATGGTTTTTAATGATTTATTATTTTCCATTTGAGGCCCAATGTTATGGCACTAAGTAAATGAATTCTATGTAGAAATATTATAGGAAAATAAAGTTAGCTAGTTACTGCTTGAGAGATCGTGGTTTCAAATAGTAGAGGAAATCAGATTTTCTTCTTCACTCTAGCACACACAAAATATTAGAGTTGGAAAAGATCTTAAAGACTAGATAGATGAACTTATATTTGAATGATAAACACCTCTATTCAAATTAATTCATTTAAAAAAAACACCTACCATATGATAGTCACTAAAACTACAAATAGTAGTACAAATAGATGAAAAAGTGCATTTTCAAGGGCAAGAAACTTATATCCACATCTTGGGATAGAGAGTTATAGGAAGAAAAATGGATTATACAAATGATTTTTCTCACTAAGTCCTGTGATTTCATTGAAACAAGGAACTAATGATGCTGATTGGCACAATCTAAGATTTATTGTTTTGGACAGTAGCTTGGAACACTGAGAGCTTAATTGACTTGTTCAGGGTAAAAGAATATGTGTCAGAAACAGAATATGATTTTAGATTTTCCTGGCTCTGAGGCTGCTGTACCCACTGAAATATACAAAATAGTAGAAGCAATTCCAAGAAAAAGCAAGTATTCAATCAAGAATGGCTTCATGAAGAGTGAGATTTGAGGGAGCAAGTAATTCCAAAAATAAGAGGGGAATTGGAGAGCATTCCAGGCATAAGGGACAAATGAAAGCAAGAGATATAGGTAGGGCAAGAAGAAGTAATTAAATTTTAACAGAATACAAAATATGTGAGAGGTAGTCATATGAATTCTTTATTAAAAGATGCTAGAATGAACTATGAAAAGTTTAAAATGCCAAACAAAAGCATTTATATTTTATTTTAAAGGTAATAGGGAGCCATTAGAGTTGTGACTTTTGCAACAAGTAGCTTAAAAGGTTCTTTGTTTAAAGACTTCTAGTAAGGGTAATTCATTATCAACAGAAGCAGCCCACTCTACTTTTTTAGTTTGCACTAAGTACTAAAAAAAATTTAATTTATATCAAGTTCCTATCTGCAACACCCATCCATTATTCCTTATTATTCTCTGGGGCCGAGGAAAAGTCTAATTTGTCATTTGCATTACAACTATTTCAAGACAGTTCCTATTCCACTTCTTTCTTCTCTTTTCTAGAATAAACTTGTCAAGTTCCTTCAACCCATTCTCCAAAACTACCCAATTCTGCCATTATCCTGCTTGCCCTTTGAGATGTGCTGCAATTTTTCTAGAGTGTTGGACTTTGTGTTAGGAAAAACTGGTTATGGATTCAGTCTCCACCACTAACTAACTAACTAACTAACTAACTAACTAACTATATGTATATATATGTATATATATATATATATATATATATCTGAAGCTCAGAGAGGTCGGATTATTTAATCCGATCTCTCTGAGCTTCAGATTTCTCAGCTGTAAAATGGAGAAAAATCTACCTCCAAGAGTTGAGACTCAAATGCTTAATAAAAGAAATGTAATGTTTTGGAAAAGCTAGCAATGGCATATTGATATCACCTCCCATTATTATCAGAAAGAGTACTATCAGTATGGTATTGCAAACTTAACATAAAACTCCAGACATGGTCTGACCAGGGAAGAATGCAATGCAAGCATCAATTACATCTCTCATTCTGGACATTATGACTATTTTAGCACAACCTAGGGTTGCAGTGACTTTTTTTTGGTTGCCAAAATCTTTTCCAAATGCTTTTTGGGGATCAGAGCAGAAGAAATAGGAACAATGATAGTGCCCAGTAGGGAAAGACAATGAAACACTAACAAAATAGGTCTAACTGGCATTGGTGACTAGCAAGCAGTTTAATTAGAGTTAGGATGGTGAAGGAAGGGAAAATCAGGCTTACTTTATTGGATTCTGATGGGACTCTGATAGACTCATGGGAATGAGGGAAATCATCTCCTCCCTGAATAGAAATCTTCTTTCTATTTGCTAATGAATATTTCCCCTTATTCTTAGAAGGTACATCAACATTTCCCTTGATTGCCAAGGTACTGCCTGGTACATTCTAGCATTCATTCTTCAAAAAGAAATATTAAGAGACTCTATGATATCTGAGTCCTAACAGTAGACTAAACATCCAAAGACGACCGAGATATTTCCCTACCTTTTCAAAGTCTAGATTGGGAAATGAGCTATATGCACAAATTAATCAATAGTTCATCATATCAAGTAGATCACAAACCCCATATCATGTTTATTCTTGGATGTCTTCCTATCTTGTCCCACTACTGCTGCTACTATCCCTTCCCAAGTAGAACTCCACAGAATATGCTCTCAATACTTAGCTATGGAACTCCATCTCTGAGACCACACTGTCTCTAGTTACTCTAGTTCAGTGCTTAATGCAGAAAACAATCAGACAAAGTAAATTTATTTTCAGTAATCTCCTCTGACATTTTGTCCAAGAATTGCAAGATTATTATTATTTATTATTTATGGAAGTCTAGACCAAGGTGTATATATAGTGCTGGCACTGAAAAAAAAAAAAACTCACCTCCCACTCAACCAATTCTAATTCCCAGAATATTTATAATTTAAATTCTAAGACCTATGGGAAGCAGTAGAATATCACTAGTATCAAAACAAAATATTTTAAATGTTTCTTGCCTTGAAAGGAGGGGATTATTGCATGGGATCAGGGAAGTCATTTCAAAGTTACTTATTTATTATTTCACATTATGATTGTATATTTTTATATGTCTTCCCATATCATGAAATTAGATCATTTGCATTTCAAGACTCTTGTTGTTTCCTCTCACCATTTTTTTGTGTAAAATACAAAATGAAGATTTAAGCCAAGCTTTTGCACCTTTCAAAACATTTTCGTGAGGAACAGCCTTGATATCCATTTTATAGGTTAACTGTGCTATATCTGTATCACAATACCTAGAAGTTTTGTTTGTTTTGTGTGTGTGTGTGTGTGTGTGTGTGTGTGTGTGTGTGTACGATATGGCCCAAGGTACATCTCAATATAGAGCTGTTTTATAAATGTAAAAGAAAACATTTATTCAACGAAGAGTTGAAAGGAACATCACCAAGTCTATTACCATATTATAAGAAAAAATAAAATGGCCTTAAGTTGGTATTTTTTGTCCTAATAAACATATGGCAAATTTCTTTGACTATACAGTTACTAAGATTTTAAAGAAAATAATGCCACCAGCTTGCTGTGTTTTCTTTGCAGTATCATTTCATCTTTCTAAGCCTCAGTTTGCTCATCAGAAAAGTGAGGAGATTAGAGCAGATTGCCAAGATGATCATTAAGTTTCTACTGGCACTGATGTTGCATGGTTCTATTAAAAGTGGCTGACACAGAAACAATATTAGAAATGGGATGATTCAGTTGAGTTAGTTCAGTGGCAGAGGCCAGTCGAGTGGATGCATGCAGAAAGCCTAATCTGAACCTAAATATAGCAAATTATCTTGTTTTCGTCTATTTGGACAAGTAAGACAACTGGAATTGTCATTATCGGAAAGTATTTCTAAAAAGAAGCCATTTAGAGATGAGTTAACCCAATTTTCTCTTATTTCCTGTAGCAAAAACAATACTATTTCTTCATCTTTACGGCTCTCTAAAAATACATTTTCAGCATTTAGGCCATTTAATGTCTCAGAGTATAACTTGGAAATGATCTGTTGGGAAAATGTGGCAGGTATTACATGTAGAAAAACCACAGGGGAGAAATAAGCCCTACTTTTAAGTAGCTCTGTGCATTAGATATGTTTGATTTTTGCCTTTCTACCCCATTGTGTGCAAGATAACATATTTTACTTAGTATTCTTTATTTAGTGTTACTACCTCAAGAAAATGGGCTTTAGACTCATTAATGTTTCAAATGAAGGTAGGTGAACATAAGTTTTATAAAGCCAACTTGGAAATGTGTTAGCTTTTCCATTCTCTCAGATCTTCAGGTAAAGGGAATTCTTTTCATAAAAATAAAAGGGTACATGAGAAAATGGTGTTTTGCTACACATTTCAATAAATCTGATTAAGAGGAAGTAGAGTACTCAAGATAGTATTCTAGTTTCCAACTGGAAATGAATCTTTTTAGATGAAGAAGAAATAAAAATATTTTCTTTCAAAAATCATCATGATTCTCTTAATAAACTGGGAAATACTTCTTTTTTGTTGTTTGCTCAATGCATGGCTGAAAAGCTAAAGAAAAAATGTGTAATTCAATATTTAAATGGAAGCATGATCTTATTCATTCATTCTAGTTGCACTGATAGCAGCCCTTTAAAAAAATCTTCAAAGCAAAATATTTAAAATTTGTCATTTTAGTTCAACCACTCCTTTTGAGACAAAATGAACTCAACCAGAAAAGGATTTTTCTGAGACAGTAGATCATCATTATAAAAATCTAGGACTCATCATTAAATCAATGAGCATTTTTAAAAAGCATTTTACTCTACTCCAGGCACTGTGCTAAGTGACAAGGATACAAATAATCACAAAAACATGATTCTTGTTTTCCAGGAGTCTATTTTATAATACATAAAACACTGATATAGGAGTAGCTGAGTGGCTCAGTGGGAAGAGTGCCAAGCCTGGTGGCAGAAGGTCCTGTATTCAAATATAGCCTGAGATACTTCTTAGTCATAGGGCTGTACACAATTCACTTAACTCCAACTGCCTTTCTCTTACCATTTTTCTGCCTTGGAAGCAATATTTAGTATCAATTCTAAGGCAGAAGGAAAAAAGTTTTTGCTTTTAAAAAAGAATATATATATATATATATATATATATATATATATATATATATGGAGAGAGAGAGAGAGAGACAGAGAGACAGAGAGAGAGAGAGACAGAGAGAGAGTAAATGGGAGGCAACCTACAGGTAGGGTACAGAAAGGTCTATTGAAGAAGTTGGGATTTGAATTGACTCTTAAAGGAAGTCAGGAAAGCCAGTAGATGGAGGTGATGAGGAAAATCATCACAGGTATAGAGTATGGTCAATTAGGTACATAGGAGGAAGATGGAGGAAGAACACTGGGTTATAAAGTATGTGAAGGTGAATGAACAGTAAGATAGGAGTAGTGGGAAGGGTCCTGTTTGTGGATAAATTTCAATACAACCAGAGGATCTGATATTTGATCTCCAAGGTAATAGAGAGTCCCCAGGGTTTAATGAGAGTATGGAAGGGGAACAATGTGATCACACTTGCTCTTTACAGATATCACTTTGACTATTGAGTGGAGGATGAATTGGCATAGAGAGAAAGTAGAGGCAGAGAGAGCCAAGAGAAGGCTGTTGCAGCAATCCAGGCTTGAGGTGATCAAGTCTTTCACCATGGTGATATGAGTGGAGAAAATGGGAATTTGTGTGAAATATGAAGAAAGTAGTGATGAGATTTGGCAACAGATGGGGTAAAGGGAGTATGAGGGAGGAGTCAAGGATGATTCCAAAGTTGTGAGCCTGAGTGGATGTGGATGTCCTAAACAATAATAAGGAATTTGAAAAGAAGGAAGACTTTTTAGGTGGGAAATAACAAATTCTGTTTTGGACTTGTTGATTTTGAAATCAAGGAAATTTGATCTTTTTATGGAAATCTCCAAAGAAAAAGGCCAAAAGGGTACTTTTCCCCCAAAGGTGAATGTTCTCTTCTTGCTCAGACTCTCTTGCTTTCACTTATTAATGTATGTGTTGTATTTTTTCTCTATTAGCAGGGGCTTTTTCAATTTTATATCCGTTTTGTTTGTTTTTTTTTTTCAGTCAGGAAGACCTGGTTTCACATCCTACTTTTGCTCTATACACATAGTGATCTACAACAATGAGTTTCTGGCCAAAAAAGAAAGAAAAGGAATAAACTTAAACCAAAAATGCTACATGACATGCATAGGTGGTGGAAATTGTTCAAGTCTGAGGCTGGTGCTATCATTAAACAAAGCCCTGCAGAAGTACTTGTGTATGTTATGTTAAATGTCAATGTGGAATCATATATAATGTGTGAAGCTGTTCTTTCATTAAAGGAATCTCATTGGTTGCATATAGCTGATATAACAAATGATTTTGAAGTTGTGTATTTACTCTGAATAACACATCTCTGGAATTGACTTTACAGGCTATCAAGTCTAATCTCATTATTTTCATAGATGAAGCAAGTGAAGCAGGAAAGGATTAAGTGACTTGTCTAGGGTCATAAAACTAAGAAATATCTGAGGTGAGATTTAAAGTTAGAATTTTTTTGACTCCTGACCCAGATTCCCAATTTATTTTATGGAAATTTTCAAGAAAAGGATGACAATTTCTTCCAAAAATTCCAAAGCATTTTAAATATAATTAATTTCTTCCATTTGCCAGAATCTTCTCCTTAAAAACCATAAGTGTTATGTCAGAAATAGACCTTGAAAACAAGTCTCTGACTGGGAATAAAAGAGTATTCTGGGATAGTAAACCAAAGGAAGGGGGATGGTTAAACACCTCCTATAGCTGAGAAAATCCAAACACATCAAAAGAAAATGCCTGGAAAAAGGAAGGTCACAACTATCAACCTACTTATGGGAGGCTAGTGCCTAATAATGAAATGGAAAGATTATTGATATTAAAAGTCTTGGAATAGTTGAATTCTGTGTATTACAATCCAGCTCTATCAATCAACTTAAGTTCCTCATCTGTAATATTCCATCTGCCTTCTGTGTTCCTTTGCAATGGCTATCCCCTCTGTCTTGGATATTCTTCTATCTCACCTCTATTCTTTGGAATCCATGCTTCTTCAACTCAACTCCTACACCACATATTTGAGGAGACCTTTCCTCACTTCTCAACCTTCTGGTTTTTCTCACCTAGAGTCACCATGTATTTGTTTTTAATATATATATATATATATATATATATATACACACACACACACACACACACACACACAGACATATAGACATGTTGTATCATTCATTAGAATGGAAGATCCTTTAGGTCAGACTGCCCTGCTTTTACTTTGTATCCCATTTGCTTAGTGCACATATTAGATACTTAATTAAAACTAGCTGATTGATTGCAAATAGCTATAGTCATGGTCCAGTGTTTGTCTTTCAATTCCTCAGGAAACTCTCTATGATTTTAAAATTAAAAATTAAAAACCCTGGCAATCTATATCAGTAGATGAATTTCCACAATGGAAATTCCTTCACTGATAAACCCATGGGTCTGAATCCCTTCCACCACCTCCTCACCTTCAAATGCTAGCTCTTAGCATAGTACCTTGTATGTAGTAAATGTTTAACAAATGTTTGATGAACTAAATTGAATTTAAAAAATAATAGAACTTGAAAATTAGAAGGGACCTCAGAAGCTATGAAATCCAAACTAGTCCATCCCTATGCAAAAGGAATTCAGGCTGTAACATCTTTGTTAAATGCTTCCGTAGTCTGTGCTAAGACATCCAATGCAGTAAGGGGTTGGAGGAAATGCAATACCTTTTGGGGAAGCCTGTTTTCTTTGTAGATCTTAAAAGTTTGAAAGTTTTTTTTTCTCACCTGATGTCAAGCCTAAATCTTTTTTTTTTAAGTATCTGCCATTTGTTCCTATGATACAGAGCTCAAATGTAATGCCAAATTGATTAATTTAGTTCACAGATTCGAGTCTAATCATTTAGCTACTCAGCATCAGTTTTTTGAAATTGAATTTTAATCTTGACACGTCTCATTTGCACCTTACTAACTTAAAATCCATCATAGAATAAAGGGAAAGAAGAATTATGTCTTTTGCCTTTTTAGCTGTCTGTCTAAACGCATGGTAAGATCTAAAGCCACTGTAGGGTAATTAAAATAATTTTGATTGATCAAATATCAGGATCATAAAGAGTCTTGAATGTTAGACAAATACTAGATATAAATAATAATAACAAAAATATCTCTTTAAGTCAGGGGCCAGATGATATCCCTATGAACTTGAAGATAAAAACAAAATCATTTTTCCTAAGCATAAAATAAAAGTTACTGTCCACATTGCATCTAATCAAAAAATTATTCATGTTAGAAAACTTAAAGTAATACACATATGTCTAAAAATCATAATTATCTACCTTCTCTCTGTACCAAACAACCTCAATTCAGTAACTATCTCAAATAACTATATGTAGTGATAATTCTAAGATGAATATGAAATGGAATTCAATTTTCCTTTTCTGCATACATAAAAGATATGCTATGTCAAAATTGTAACTTGTAATTTCCTAATTATAAAAACAAAACATATTTATTAACCAGAAAATCTTTTTTTATTTTCAATAATATTTAGAAGAAAGTCTTTAGTTTTTAAGCTGTCATTGTTTTAGTATTATTTACTTCATTATCTTCTATCTTATTAACTCTGAAGTGACCAATAAAACCATATATAAACATTTTTAGAAAAGTATTGGGGTCACTCATGAGCTATCATTCTACTGTCTTTTTATTATGTTATCTCTTTGCAGTTATAGTGCTACCTCTGTTTTGACTGTCTTCCCATTCTAATAAGACATACAAAAGGAGATGATGAAAGGATTTCTACTTGAATGGGAAAAGCTTTTAATTCTTGAGCTGCCTGTATTTCTCTTTGAAATAGAGAAAAGATAGATATATGTAATGAGAATGAAATAAGATTGATTATTTTTGATGTGTCTTGAAGTTTTAGCCAGTGATGGTTGCAATGGAAGGGGCATATTTTGGCTGCACTATAAAATGACAAAAGAGAAATATTTTTTTAAATCACTTGAATTGAGTCTTCTCTAAGTTGAAAGGAGATAACTGAATTTGTTTTCAGTATCAAGTAAAAAAGGAAAAAAAAAAGAAATTTCAACTAAGTTAGCAACTCTTGAAATATGTAAGTAATAACTAAAGGGCTAATCTAATCTCACAATTATACAACAACATTTTCATAAAATGTGGTCTCCTACCCCCAACAAAGTCTAGAGCCCAACATGAAGAAAATATACCAATACTTCTAAAATCTCACAATATATGATAAATGTATGAGAAATTCAGGTAACATTCTAAAACTATTTTCTAGATAATATGTCATCTTTGTTCTGGTAGAGAGTTGCCTCAACTATAATGACTATACCAACAAATTCACAGGTCATTAACATGCATGAAAATAGAAATGACAATATTCTTTAAGTTTCAAATGAAGATATCATTGACAAAGATTATCAGAGAAGGAGGGTGGGAGCTTGAATTGGTCTTGAAAGAATAGGTAGGAATTGGAAAGGAGTATATTTCATGAATAATGTGGAAAAATATAAGACTTGTGGATTCTAGATCTTAAAAACACATAAAATAGACATGACTGTATTAACTGTGTAGGGTTTAATTATAATGAGATAGAATGGGATCCTCAAAGAATGAATCATAGCCTTGCTAAATTCCAAGGACAGAAGTCCATGATTTCTGTTCAACTGCCAACAACTTCTGATAAGAGTTGTTGAACTAGTTCTAGGCAAAAGCCAATCAAGATACCCTGACCAGTGATTCTAATGAAAAAAACTTCAGATCTTCTCTTCTGAACTCTAAAGTCTATAAACCTCCTGCCTTTGGAGATATGGCCTCCTTTAAACATTTGGCAACTTGAACATTTGGGGTCCATCTGGAAAATGTGGAAAATTAATATTAATTTTTACCTATTTGGCCCTCAAAAAGTTTTTTTTTTTAATTTTTGAAGCTCAAACAATTTGAAAACCTGAAGCTCTTTGTCCCTTCCTGAGGTCATATTGGGTATTCATTTCTTTTGTTTAGAGATAAAAACTGGCAAGATAGAGATAAGTTCTTTGTTTTATCCATTGACAAGAACTCCTTGGGGTTGTGAAGTAATTAAGTTAGCTAGAGAGACAACAGGTGGAGAAAAATGCATATGCACCATGCATTCATTCTGGATTGTCAAGAGAACTCTGAGATCCAGAGGATTTATATCTTGTCCTGATTGAGGTCTGAGTCCCTGGAAAGGGGCATTATGAAGGGCATAAGTTGATAGAAAGGACAGGAAATCAGGGCTTTTTCTGAGAATCTTAGACTCAGGAGACCTTGTGGTCTGACTCTGAGATTGCTCGGCTGCTTATGCTTCTCTCTCTCTCTTTCTCTGGCCTGACATTTTACTACTTGATAAATAATAATTATAAAGGTAAGATACAGTCTCCAGAGAATTTTAATTATTCAATCAGCAAGTAAACCAGAGGAAATCTGAGCCCAAGGCCAGATTCCTGAACTCTGCTGATCACCACAAAATAGCCATAGACAAAAGGAATTGCTTAGTAACTTTAGAATCAGGCCTTGTCTCTTAGCGGAGTCTTGTCTTTACTATTTCATTTCTCTTCTGTTTTGTCTTTAAAATGTTCTGATTTGCTGTGATAGTTTGCATAGTCTTATGATTTTTAACAGGAAAATAATTTGTTATTTTTTTCACCAGATATTTCACTTGTCTCCTTTATTCACTCTATGTACTATCCAAACCAGCCTATTTGCTGTCCCTCATAAAAGACATTCTACCTTCTCTTTCCATGCTTTTATACATGCTGCCCCTATATTCATAATACAATTTCTATTCAATTCAGCCTCTTAGAATTCCTAACTTTTCTCAAAGTTCTTTTTAAGTTACCATTTCCTGCACAAGGCCTTTCCAAGTCCCCCCCCCCATCTGTTACTGTGTCCAACAATTTCCATTTCTCAGACATAGGTATCTGTATGTATATATATTATATTATGTCATATTATGTCATATTATGTTATATTATGTTATGTTATATTATATTATATTATATTGTATTGTATTATATTATATTGTATTATATTGTATTGTATTATATTATATTGTATCATATCATATCGTATTGTATCGTATCGTATTGTATTGTATTATATTATATTAATTATATATATGCATATATGTATGTCTGTATATATGTGTATATATGTAGAGTTTATATATATAATTTTATTTTAGTCATATGTATGAATGTAATTTCCCTCAGATTATAAACTTCTTAGATTCAATTGCTTTCATTTTTTTTCTTTTAATCCTTAATGTCCAAGCACAGCACTATGCATATGGTTGACACTTAATAAATGCTTGTTACTTGATAATTAATTGTTTTTCAAGGTTTCTCAAATTTTAAAAATTATCATCTAGAAATGCGTTAAAAATGGCTTCACTTGGTTATCATAAACTTAATTGATTGAGGCCATTCCCATTGGACTTAACATTAGAACTTTACCTAAGGTTTTGAATTTTAAAAGCTTTGATTAAAAATTAATTGTACTGGGAATAAACTAAGAAATTACAAATATAAATGATGAGCATGGTAAAATCTTTATATCATTACCATTTGGAATTATGTGTAAAAATGAAAGTCTTAGTGTCAAAATAATTACAAAAAAATTTGTAGGAGAGGTGAGAATAGTAACATTTCTGAGCAGAAAAATTATAACTATATAGTATGTCATAAAGAATTAAAGATCTACTGTGTGTTTAATTTATAAATTGAAGCAAGAGGGATAGTTCTGCTTTATAGATGCATCCATTGCTCCAAGAAATATATATATATATTTTTAGGAAATACATTTAAAATGAGCTCATTTAGTTTTTATTCTGTGGGTGGATCAGAGTATTAGAATATAAATCACATATACTAGCACTTAATTCAGTTTTCAAGGTAAAAATTAAGTGAAATAAAGTTTTAAATTTTATTTGATGTCAATGAGGAAGATGTGACAGCATTATCTCATCAGTTATTTCAATATAATATGCATATATATTCAATGAAATATATATTAAATATTGGGTATCAAAATGTACTCTTTTAGGCACTGGGGATACAATGCTTAAAACAAAACAGTTTAAAACCTCAAGGAGCCTACATTCTATTTAGAAAATGTAATGTCAATAAAGAGTGAAAGGAAGAAAGAAAGGAATGCCCCCAAATAGTAAAGGTTATTTGAGTCTTTGTATTGTAAACTCCTTGAGGGCAGGGACTATCTTTTGCTTCTTTTTGTACTTCTACTACAGTATCTCAGTACCTGGCACTTAGAGAGGTACTTAATAAATGTTTATTGAATTGAATTAAAAGGACCTAAGAGAATGAAAGTACAAGAATCATATGGGAAAGACTTCTTGAAGGAAATAGGATCTGAGCTGGGTCTTGAAAGGTAAGGAATCTGGGAGGCAGCAATGAGGAGGGAAATGTTTAAAATGATCTGGGATGGCTTGTGTAATTACACAGAGGTTGGGAGATGGCATGTAGAATGTTGGAAATTGTCCGAAACTAAAGAAATGCTACAATGTGTGTGAACTAGGAAATGAACATCATATTTAGCAGTGATATGACTGTTAGTTTCTTTGGGGAGAGCAAGTTAAATGGTGCTATGTGAAATCAAATTGCAAGAGGTAAAGGATTGTCTATAGAGACAGACAGTGAAGATAATTCTTTCTAGAAGTTATAAATAGTGAAGAGAGCTACAGAGCAATTCTTGGGAGGTTGCTGGGTCAGATGAAAGCTTTTCAATGATTGAGAGACCAGAGAATGTTTATAAGTAGTAGGAAAACAGTTGTAGTTAGAAGGGAAAAAAGATAATAGGGGAGAAAAAAGCATGAACAAGCAGTATGGTGCAATGGATTCAAGTACTCATTGAATTCAATTTTGAATCTTGGCTTGCCCTTGTTGTCTTCTATGATCTTGTCAACTAACTTAATCTTTTGGGTATTCATTTTTGTTGTGTATAAAATGAAGACTTGTACTATAGATCTCTATAATTTCTTTTGGCTCAAGCTTTGTGACTATCTGATCTCATGAAAGTTTGGTCAAGCTTTTGAAAGATGAGTGAAGTGAGCATAACAGGAGGTGAGTTTATTGATAACAGTAGGGAGATGTCTGGAAGTAACATTGATGACCAACGAATATGATGACTTCTCTTAGATCAAAATTTCAGTCAAATTTGAGAGAGAAAAAGTCAGCAATGGAAAGGGTGGCAAGAAACACGATTTATTGCAGAAGAATCCCAATTTCTGTGATTAAGAGAAAATATGAAGAAATTTAAAGAAAAATTTAGCAATATAGAGTGTTCTAAAGGGTAGCATAAAAATGGATAAGAGAGGAGCAGAGATCTCAGAACAAGAATGAGCTTCACAGAAGTAACATAATGGGAAGATGACCTAAAGAAAAGGAGTTTTATCCTTGACAGATTGTGAGTCTGAATCTGAGAGTCTGAGAGGAGATATGAAGATGATAGTTACAGCATAGTTTAAATACTAAGTAGTTACAATAATTATTTAATTCAGAATTGAAGACAGAAGATCTGATGGCTATCATTTTTGGTGATGGGAACCAGTAATCCATGAAAGTGTGTAGCAAAGACAGTAGAGACAGATGTTTTTATCTAAAAGTATGATCTGGTAAAGTCCTTGAGTCTTCCCATTATGCTGAAATTATCTATTCTAATCTGACAAATGAGGAATAGATTTCTTGATAATCAAAGATTATTTTACACCCAAAAGTTTTGAATAAGTCTTAAAAGTCACTTTGATAGTGGTGATTTTCAATCATAGTTTGAAAAAAAATATTATGCAAACACCAAGTAGAGCAACTACTGTTATCAAACCATTAATGGGGCCTTAAAATTCATCTAATCCAATCTATTCACTGTACAAATGAAGAAGTTAAAAAAGTTGTCAGAAGAGTAAGGAAATACTAGTTTGTGGAAGAGCATTTTGCTCTGCTTTTCATTTAAAGTCTCAGAAATAATTTTTATTATTATTAAAAACAATTGCAGGGAGAGCTGTTGCCTACGTTTTTCCCTGCCAGCCAAGGTGCTCTGATTACAAGTGATTGCATTTCGTATTTATAGCAAAAGATGAAGAAGTAAAATCAAGGTCAGTCATGCTGGATCACAAAATTATTCCTAAATACAAGGGGAAAAAGACTATTTCATGAAAAGAAAAATATGGACAGATTATGCAGTTTTAAAGTATGGTTGTTTAATGTTTTATAGCATCTTCTGTTACAGTGAGAAGAGGACCACTGACAATGATGAGAGCATATAAAAATTTTTTGGTCAGTGGTTTGGAGTCAGAGGGAGCCAGGAATACATATCTTCAAATTTTATCTTTATAAAGATAACATCTCAGTGCTTTAATTAGATCAATATGCTAGGTCCTTAGGTTTACATGAACCTCTATTTCTATGTCATTGTATGGTTTACAGAGCCCTTTCTTGCAGTCTTATAATGTAGATAGCACAAGTTTTTGAAAAAAAAACCTATGCATGAGAAAATTAAAAATGAAAGAAGTTAGATGACTTGCCCAAGTCTTTACATTTAAAAAGAAATAAAGCTGGAATCTTATACTTTTGAGTCCAAGGAAGGGAAATTTTTATTGTACCAGGCTCTTCATTCCTGCCCCCCCCCCAGTATCCCTTATAACAAGTAATTGGAAGTGAATTATATTGTGAAATCTAAAAATTAAATCTTTGATTTATTGTGGGTTGTTCTTTCCTCCTCAGAGCTATTTCTATTATCTGAAACTTATTTGGCACCATTTCTTTCATCCTCCTCTTTCTCTTCATTTTCCCCCATCTTGCAACTAGTAATTAACATTTCTTTAAAACTTAAGTCTCTCAAGTACTTTTATCATAACAACTTCACATAAAGAAAATACAGAATTTTAAATTTTGTATTAGAAAAAGGGAAACAGAAGCCCAAATAGTGACTTACTCAAGGTCATGCAGAAAATCTGTGACAGGAATAAAATTAGAAATTTGTCTCCTGCCTCCCAATTCAAGATTCTCTGTTTTGCATCCTATGATCAGGATATACATGAACTTCTGGGAGAAGTCTATGCAAGTTTTCTTATTAAAGGGATTAAAATATACTGGTGGACCTCAACTTTAAATCATTACTGTTTTATACAGCTAGATGTTCAGTGAACAGAGCAACAATGGATAAAAATACAATTTGAGTTGTAAAAATGCAATGAGAATTCCTTTACATCATATTAAAGTAGGGATTAATGAGTGTATCAGATCAGTAACTAAAACAAGTCTAACTATGAAAATAGAAAGTATGCATAAAAACTTTGGCTTCCTAAGTAATATATCCTAGTTCTGACCAATTAGACTATGCAGTCTTCCCAAAAGAGCAATTAATTTCTTATAAAATATAATAATTTTATATATTATTAGTATCATACTTTTCTTTTGAAAATAATTTTGACAAAAACTGGGAGTCAGAAGACCCAAGCTTTACTCCTGAATCTGGCAACAACTAGTTGAATGACCTTGGGGAAATCATTTTAAATTCTCTGGATATTTGTTTTTCTTTCTGATTATTGAAAGTGTTAGATTAAAAAGTCTCTAAAACCCATACTGACTTTAAAATTCTCTAATTCTTCAAAAAATTTCTTAAAAAAAAACACTTTACCCAGTTCTATCTGGCCTGGAAATTTTTCACTAAGCTTAATCTTCCACAGTTCCTCCTTCCTCCTTCTCTCTACTGTTGCCCTAGATTTGAAGAATGATAAACTTCTTCCCCAATCAATCAATCAGACATCTAATCAATATCTATTTATGTGCCCAGCATTGTGCTATGAATTATGTGGAATATGAAGAAGTATAAGGCCAGGTCTTACCCTCAAGAAGCATATGATCAATCTGAACAGACAGAAATAATCTACATGAAGCAATATCTACACACTACATTATGTGGTACTGACAAGAAGTGTACTAGTAATTGAAAGAAGAGGAAGATCAATGTGGACTAGAACAGTAAGGGAAATTTCTCAGATGAAAAATGAAACTTGAATAGAACCTTAAACAAGAGGTAGGAGTTAATTGGCTGAAGTGAAGAAGTGGGACAATGCAAAAAAATGCATAGAAAATGTTTTATGAATGGCATATTATCATGTTTATTATTATTATCAATGTTTTCATTTTTATCAAAGAAAGTAAGAAAACATAATTCAGCTGCCATATTTATAGTTAATGCCCACATTCCATTTAATTGAATTCAGTGAGTATTTATTAAACATCTGTAGTACTATGTTCTAGGGATAGAAAGAACAAAAAGGGGGAAAGATGGTCCCTGTCCTCAAGGAGAAAGAAAGGGACACATCTAAGAACAGTATAAGGAAAATTGAAGAGGGAGATGAGAACTAACATCCTAGGATGTGGGGAAGAGAGACTAAGTTGGGCTTTGAAGAAAGGCAAAGATTTTGATAGGTGGGGATGAAGATTGGGTGTACTGTAAATGAGGAATAAAAGCTATTACATATGCTGTGAGGTAGGGAAAGGAGTTTTAAGATTACAGAATGTCTAATAGTCTAGATTGATTAGAACAGAGCTTATGGAAGAGAGTGGAATGACCAAGGGTCAGAAAGAAAATAAAAGCTATATTAAGAAGTTTATTTCTAATTCTAAATGAAATGAGTTGCAACTGAAGGTTGTTGTTGATGCTGCTCCTGTTCCCAAAAGGCTGTCCTGCTATCGCATCAAACACAGTCCATATCCAATCTTCCACAGATAACTGTTGATTTTTCTTTTGTAATAGCTCTTGAGCATTCCCCTTCCCTTCTTTGACAATTTCCACACTCCAAAGCAAATGCTCATCATCTTATGCCTGCACTATTGCAAAAATATGATGATTGGTCTCCTTGCCCCATATCTCCTAATTCCAAAACATTTTTCACTCAGATTACAAAAGTTATCTTACTAAAGCTCAATGACTCACTACATTTTCCTGTAAAATATTGTGTTTTAGTATCAAAAGCACTTCACCAACTGCTCCCTAACTTTCTGGTCTCTTTATATCTTATGCTTCACTCATTTTAGCCATTTTGTGCAGACAATCAAACTAGGTTGGGGATAACTGATACCTCAAAAACATCAGTGATTTATTGGGATGTCTATCTCAAGAATGTAAAGACATCTTCCAAGAAGAATGGGTGGATGAGAACAATTTGTTCCAATGGCCACAAAGACAGCAGAAGCAGGCACTGTGGAATGCTTAGAGCTTAGTTTGATGTTGAAGAAGCCAAGGTCATATATTGCGTCCTAGACCATCACCAGTATTCATGACTTTTTGTACCACCACTGTACTTTGATAACTAGAGCGGAGAGTGATGCTGATGACTTTGTGCAACTCTCACTGAAATCCAATTCATATATAAGTCAAGTTATCACCTTGCGATTTCATTGGTCCTTTCTCAACAAACAATAATTCTACTCCTCCAAATCCTTCTATACACTGGAATTGGCCTTTTCTATTTCTCATATAAGACACTCCATCTCCCAATTCTGGCTTTTAACTAGCTATTTGCCATAACTGTAATTTTCTGCCTTCCTCATGTCTTCCTCCACCTGGTCTTCTCAAGGTCCAGCTAAAATTTCATCTTTGATAGAAAGTTTTTTCCCAATCTCCCTTAATTCTATGGCCCTCCTTCTGTTGGTTATTTCCAATTCTTCCTTTATAGAGTTTACCTATACACAGTTGTTTCATATTGTCTCTCCCAATAGACTCTGATCTCCTTGAGGGCAGAGACTGTCCTTTTCCTTCCTTTGCAGTCCCAGAGCTTAGCAAAGTACTTAAACATGCTAGATACTTAATAAATGTTATTTTGACTAACTGAGTAACTCAACATGTCTAAAGCATCAGTTTAAAGTTTAAAGAATCTATTCCCCAAAATATATTCCTTATCCATAATCTTGATTTGTATCAATGATTCCTGTAGATAACTAGGCTCAAAAATTTGAGCAACCTTTCTGAATCTCAGTTTTCTCATCTGTAAAATGATGGTTTTTCAAATTCTCTTTATAGATCTAAATCTATAATACTGTGTGGTACCTAAATGGAACAGTGGATAGAATGCTGAACCTGGAGTCAAGAAAACCTATCTTTAAATCCAATCGCAGGCATTTAGTAGTAATGGAAATCTGGGCAAGTTATTTGACCGCTGTCTTCCCTTAGTTCCTTCTACTATAATGTTGAAATAATAATGACATTGACTTCACAGGAGTATTGTGAAATTCAATTGAAATTATATTTGTAAAGTACTTGGCACAGTGTTTGTTCCCTTTCCTCTACGAAATCATACTATAATTATTTAGTAGCTTTCTAACAGATAATGAATAGATCACAAACAAGTTTAAATTTAAAAATTTTCTATGTGATTGAAACCATGAGTACATAATGAATAAATATATGTAGAGAGGAGAGGAGAGCACTATCTCTAGAATCACTGAACTTGGAATCATATCTGTCTCTAACATTTATTAATTATATGACCTTATGCAAATAACAAGTTCTCTACATCTTAGGTTGCTTAAAAAAGTAAAATGAAAATATTTGACTATATAGTTTCATAGGTCCCTCTGATCTCTATATTTGTGATTGTATAATTCTAAGAGTAAAGATCTTATTATGTTGGCAATAAAGACAGGCGTCGTCCAAGAACAGAAGTGAGAAGATATGAGATACCAAATAAATTACATTTTTCTTGGAGTCACTGACTAATTTACTTATAGTACAAGACTCCTAAACCAGTGTTCTGTTTGGTAAAACATATTTTAGGGCAGTTAACTAGCATAGTAATAAAATGCTAGGCTTGGAGTAGGAAGGATCTGATTCAAATCTGGCCACAGACATTTCCTAAATACATGACCATGGGCAAGTCACTTGATCCTAATTATTTAGCCCTTATGTTCTACTATTTTATTAAATCACCATACTTTCCCCTGAAAAAGTATAGTCAGTTTTTCTGGGTAGTTGATTATTGGTTATAGATCCAGTTCTCTTGCCCTCTGGAATATTATATTCCAAGTCTTTTTGTCTTTCAGTGTGGAAGCTGCCAGGTCCTATATCTGAATTGTTTCTTTCTAGGTGCATGTAGTATTTTCTCCTTCATCTGGGAGCTCTTGAACTTGACTATAAAGTTCCTAGGAGTTGTCAGTCAGGGATTTAATGCAGGAAATGATTTGTGGATTCTTTAAAGGTCTATTTTACCCTCTTGTTTAAGGATATCAGAGCAATTCTCTTGGAGAATTTCCTGTAGTATTATGTCAAGGTTTTGTTTTGTTTTGTTTGTTTGTTTTCTGGTCATGGCCTTCAGGTACTCCAAGAATTCTTAAATTCTCTCCTGTATATATTTTCCAGGTCTGTAGTTTTTTTTTTGTTTGTTTGTTTTGTTTTGTTTTATAAGGTGTTTCAGATTTCCTTCTATTTTTTCATTTTGTTTTATAAAATCTGTACATCTTGTGAAATCACTAGCTTCTAGTTGTTCAATTCTAATTTTTAAAGACAAGATTTCATCCATGACTTTTTGGTTGCTCTTTTTTCCTTTTGAACGGTAATATTTATTGGGAAAGGAAATGGGGGAATTGGAAAAATGGGAGATAAAGGGAGGTTTGTATGGGGTATGCAGGGCTGAGGGGAAAGAGGGAATATTGCTCAGTGAAGCAAAGGAGAGAGATGCCCCCTACTGAGAGGAAGCAGCAGGGGTCCGATAAGGACTGTTTGTTCTGGAATGACTGAACTGAAGTTCAGCTCCCTTTATGACCAGAAAAGATAGTCTAGTTATCTGACTACGAATGCAAATAATATAAAATTTAATAACCAGTTGGGATTGAAGTTCTTTCCTCAGCTTCAGAGTTGAGGCCATGCCCCAGAGGCTGGCAGAGGGTTTGTCCCACTCCCGTCTACTCTATATCAGTCCTGCTTTGTCTAATTCAGAATCTTAGCAGTAGATAGAAAGCAAACAAGAACAGTTATAAACTTCAGAAGCCTGTGTCTTCGGGCTGAACAAGTAGAGGCACACCACACCAGACTGGGTTGAACAAGCTCCTCTCTCCTCCAACCCCAGGAAGCAAGTCCAACCCCCTGGCAGGAAGGAAGTGCTAGTCACAAGACCCAACTGCCACTCCCAGTTGCCCTTCCCCCACCAACTGTCAGTCTTGTTTCCTTCCACAGGACTATTTTCCTTTGTAACTCATTCTTTTGTCTTTTAATTTTTTGTCCCATTTTCTAGCTGGTCAATTCTGACTTTCAAGACATTTTTCTTGATTTAGTTTGTGTGCCTCTGTTTCCAGATAACCTATTTTGCTTTTTAAGTTCTTTTCCCAATTTTCTTCAGTCTTTGTTATTTGTTTTTTTTAATTCTTTTTCGAGCTCTTCCAGAGCCTGAATCCATTTTGCCAGAGTTTCTGAGGTTTTGTTTAATGTTTCTTGATCCACTTCTGTTCCATCTGTTCTTTGTTGTTTTCTGAATATTCGTTTTCAGTCATAGTTTCTTTTTCCCCTTCTATTGCTTACTCATATTATTTCCTTATATACTTGGTTCTCTGGGTATTTGCTGGCTCTGTGAATTTGAGCTTTTCTGCCCCCTAGAGGTTTCTTCTGTGTGTTGCTGCTATACTGGAATTGGCCAGTTGAGCTGAGATGCAGAGCTGAATGTGCCCTTGGGCCAAAACTTCCTGCAGCAGAGGCCTAAAATGAAGGTGTGGTGGCTGAAGTCTGTGACCTGCTTGCCCTCTCCTCTGGTTCTCTCCTCCCACTGCTTCCTTGCCAGCTATGATCAGAGCCCTGAGCTTCCTGTAGTTATAGTAGCAAGGTACTCTGTCCCTGTTTGAGCCTTTGCACTGAGATCCCACCAACTTCCTGAGACTCAACACAGTAGTTGGAGGATGGGTACTGGGACCTTCCTTCTTTCTTTTCCTTATACCGGAGAATTCAATCTCCTCTGCATACCTTTTAAGTTGATTCCATCAGGAGGGTCCTACAACTCTGTCTTGTTGTTAGATTTGGTTTTATGTCCCCCTTGAAGCACTTTTTTTTTATTAGTGTGGAAGGGTATTCACAGAAGAATCAATTTCTGCCATTTCTAAGTCATCATCTTGACTCTGCCCACACCCCTTATGTTTTTCTTCCTTGTATTTATTCTATGACCAAAAGTAAAGGTTAAAAAATTATATTTCTAGTTAAATTTTTCAACATTAATTGAATCACATCTATTAGATCATGCCTTGTCTTTACCTTAATTGGTATGGCCTACCATTTAAAAGTCAATGATTTATTGGCTTTGTGGTATTGTATATAATACTTCTGGCAATCAGAATGATTTTAACAACCATATCCTATGTTGACACAAAAATGATGCTTAGAAAAACAAAGCATGTTGAAAAATAGGAAATATTAAAATCAGCAATAAAAATAATGATCATTATAATAATAATAATACAATAATACATCCTAGAAAATTGATAATGAAATGTTCTTCCCTCCTCTCAATGGAGAAGTTGGAAAGGAAGGACAAAGGTGTGATATATATATATATATATATATAAGACTTGGTCACTGTGTTAGGTGGTTTTACTTAAATGCTTTTTTGTTACAAGAACACTTCATTCTTGAAGTAAAGTTGAAATGACCATGGTGTTAATCAGAAGCAATAATCAAACTTAGAAATAAGTTTAGTTAATAAACACTGTTTTAAAAGAGAAAGTTCTGTGAGTTTTGGATTATTACCTTTACAATTAATATTTTAAAATTAAAAAAAATCTTAAAAAAACACTTAACCTGTATGTAGTATGTAGAAAAAGTTTAACTAGGAAAAGAAAATTCACCTGAAACATAGAAGCTGGAAATTCTCTATAGCCAAAATCCACATACTCAGCTCTAGCAAATGAAGGTTGTTTTTTTTTTAACTTTGGATAAGATATTCTTTCAGTAAGTCATTTGTCTCTAGTGGTACATCATTTTTAATGCAAAATTCTCATAGAGGAAGTTGTCATTTAATTTTCTTTAACAAGATGGAAGGGTCATTAAGCTTAATGCTTCTTAAATGTCTCAGAAGCTCACACCTTCTGAATTGACAAGAGAAACTGGTTTAGCTGTCTGGAAATTCCAAAAGCAGTTTTGCATTAAATATATGATCCCTAATTGATTGTGGAAAATTCTCCTGGTGATAGAGAAATATGTACCTACGTTCCATGTGGATACTGTCTATGAACATCAGCAATGATTATAAGTAAATGTCTTCAAAGTAATATTTTGAAATGAATTAGCCCCATCTTTTCTTGGGAGACTCTGTGAAAGGGACTATTGTTAATGAAACAATGACCCCAAGAATCAAAGAATCTGGTGTCAGAAGGATAAATGTTCAAAACTCAATGACTGAGAAACCATTCAGAAATGAGTTACATCTCATGAACACAAAAACTATTTCTGACAGATGATTCATGAGTGACATTTTTATAACAGTTTTTCCCTTAAATCATTTGACTACATCTGCTTTAACTTAGCCTGGCTACCTAAGCCATGCATTGTCCATAAATAGATCTATTTAGAATTTCATATTCTAAAATTGTATTCTCTGTAAGGTGAAACTGAACTAGAATCAAGAGGGGGATGAGATTTACTGAATTTTCTGATTAACTGAATGTTTTTGAGAAGATATTTTGAAGCAGGAATCTTTCTAAAAGTTTCAAGTTGTTACTATAAAGGAATAAGATTGATTTTTCCAGCTAATAGAATCAGTGTCATTACTCAAATTAGTAGCCTTCCCTGCCTTAGTAAATACAATATAATGAACATCATTAATCTTCTTTAATTGAGAATTTTCGGTATCTCATGGTGTTTCAATGACCACTATTTAGTGAGTCAGCTAGAGCAGGTATAAGCTATTAAAAATTATGTTTCTGAGTCCTGAACATTTACACGTACAGCTTTTTAAAATATATTTTATGACATGGAGATGTAGTATGAGACAGAGAAAAAAGCACCTCATCTGTGAGTCAGAAAAACTGGGTTCCAGTCCAGTCTGTTCCATTCATTATTTATGTGACCTTGGGCAAGTAACTTAATCTCTCTGTATTTTAATTTCTTCATGTATTAAATCAAGAGGTTTGAATTAGAATTCAGGAGTTAACCTTTTTTTGTGTCATGGACCCATCTAGCAGTTTGGTAAAACCCAGGGACCCCTCTGAGAATAGTGTTTTTAAATGTATAAAATGAAGTATATAAGATCACAAAGGAAACCAATTATATTTTAATATGAATATCAAAATCCCCAAAGCAAGAAAATTGAAGTTTATCTACCTAGGTTAAGAACCCCTGGGCTAAATGAACTTTAAAGTTCCTTACAGCTCTGCAATAAAGTAATGTTATCATGAAGTCTTACACTACTTTTTATTTCAAATAGCTACTTGAAATATACATTGATCTTATTCCATTTGAGGTACAAATGAAAGATTTTAGTTGACAAGGTAGGTGCTCTTTTACAGGGCTAGCCCCAGGCAAAAATTGTGAATGCAATGGAATATAAAAGCAGTAGAATGCTGGCCTTAGAGTCAGGAAGGTATATCTTCAAATTCTACCTATCCCCAAAATTAAATGACTAAATGCAAATCATAACCTCTGTGAACCTCAGTTTTCTTTTCTGTAAATAGAAGACGATTAGTATCTAACTCAGCACTTTCCAAATGTTGCCTGCCTATTGTTACTAATCTTCAGCCCCACATTCCTCTTTCTGTATTTTTTTCATATATCTCTTCAAACATCCAGTGTTTAATGTTCTCTAGTTTCCTCTATTGCTCTCTCTTTCTCTCTCTGATTCTGTCTCTCTTTTTTCTTATCCTCCACATTTTACAGCAGAACTGGCCAATAGTATAAAAGTCCTCATCACTAGCTTTCTCCTGCCATTCCATTTTTTCTTACATCTTACTTCCTTCTATGTACTCTTCTACCCAGTGGCATTGGCTTCCTGGCTGTTCCATGAACAATATGCTCTACCGTATTTTTCCAAGCATTTTTCTTTGATTCTCATGCCTGTTCTTTCTCCTCAACTCTGTCCACCAGCTTCCCAGGATTCCATTAAATCTCAACTAAAATATCATCTTCTGTGGAAAGTGTTTCCTAACTCTCTTAATTCTAGTTAATTCTCATTCTTCCCTCTTGTTAATTATTTCTGATTTATCCTGTGTGTAACTTGTTTCATATATTTATTTGCAAAGTTTCTCCCTTGTTAAATTATTAAATTCCTTGAGATCTGAGACTGTCTTTTCCCTCTTTTTGTATCCCTACCATTTCACATAGTGCCTGGTATATAGTAAACATTTAATAAATGCTTATTGATTGATTAAAATATGACCTCTCTAAGGAAAATTTACATTTACTAGAGATCAAAGTCTTTCATGAAATGACTGAATAGGTAATACCTGAATGTCAGGCATCAACAAGTAGACTCAGGAATGTATACTTTGAAGCATTTGGCATCTTTGAATTCACACATACTGAGGAGGCTGCTCGAGCTCTTGCCTACATACTGTAATGAAAAATCAAATAGCTATTCAATTCTGAGATGAGGAGGGCTGGGGAAAGGGCCTTATGGATTCATAAATGAATCTCAGGGGGCACTGAAAGAAGAATTTGTGTGTGTTTCAAAAGACATATCAAGAGTTCTATCACAGCCAAGTATTGAGACATGATTTCTTTCAAGTCCTGTTCTAGACAGCATCAAATTATATATGGCACACTGGTAATCCATCTAGCCTGCTTAGTCTCTCTCTTGGGACCACTCATAGTACAATCAGCTTTTCAAAGTGCCATGTCTGTTTATCAATGTCTTGTCCAAAAATAAAAAAGTCAACAGGTAAACAGTTTTCTAGACCCAAACTTCCACAATAAGGAGTCATATGTATGGCTCAGCAGGAAATTATATTTAAAGAATTTGATTAGGTGAGGGACCAAAAGTTTCATCTTTGTAGGAGATAGTGTTTCCATGTAAACAAAATTCAACTTTCATATTAACAGAACTCCAAGACCATGATGGTTTAAATGGTTTAAAATCATATTTTCTATTTTGAGCCTAGTGCAATAACAGTTAACATATAAATGACTTTCTGTCACCATTTCTCCATCATTCCTTCAACTACAGAAAACATAAATGGTTCTTTGTTATTTGTATGGATAATGCTATTCTGAGATCATGGAGGTAGAGGTGGACATGGACGGGACTTTAGAAGACATCTATCCGAATCTCTTATAATACATAAGGAAACTGAAGCAGAAAAATAGTCAAAGAATTGGTCCAGGGTTAACCAATCAGAAAAGATATTAGGCAGAATTAGAAGCCAAATTTTTCTGGTTTAGAATTAGTCCAATCCACCATAGCTTATTATTGATTCAATTGTTTCCTGCTTTAGACTTGTCCCAAGCCTAAGTCCTTCCCTCCTTCTGTCTGGCTACCTGTGGTCATCCTTTGTTGCAAAGATCAGAAATAGTACAAGATGACAAAGACTATTTACATTTAAATTACATTTTCCCCATAACATAATAAGAAGAACTAAAGAGTCTCAGAATGTTAGAGTTCTTACTCAGATTGTGGATCTAGACATGAAAATGACCTTATAGAAAATTTAACCCAACCTGTCATGTTACATATGATGAAACAGGATTCAAAACAGGTCAAAGGCAATGGAAAAGGGGGAAGCTTTATAAAGGAAATGTGGGCTTTCCACAGCATTTGGCATCAGTGCATATTCTTGAGGTAGGTTCCGGTTGAGAAACCAATCCCCCAAAATGAAGCAAAAAGATGAAGAGGTTTCAATATTTTGAGGAGCCATGATTTTATCCATGTGGGTACTAAAGCCATTCAGTCTGGTCTGTATTTCATCTATCTTGCTCCTGAATTTTTCCCATTGCAACTTCCACCCTCTCTGCTCCCTTCCTTAGTGCTGAAATAGCAAGGAAAACGGTATCTTCTGTTATTAGCACCAGCAACAGGTCCTATCCAGTCAAGGGATACCATATCCCTTATTCCTAGTTAGAAAACCCCCAGATACAAGTTCCATCCAATCATGAGGTACCCCATATCCAATTCATCCTTTGTCCAAATTGAAATCTATATAAGCTTTGTCCTTTTGTTCCTTTAGGGAGTATCTATTCCATACAAATATGGTACCTTTGTTGGCCAACTCAATAAACTCTGATTGGTTAATAAATTTCTAGCTCAGGTTTGGTTTTGGTTTTGGTTCTGCTTCTGTTTCTATCAGGAACTGACAATTTTACCTACAGTACTCACTCTCCTACTACAAACCACAGTCTTTCCAAGTCTTGGTAGATGGTTTAATGAGGGGTTATGGTCAAATGAGTTTTAATCTACTACTTTATTGTGGCATAGAGTCCTCCAGTTGTAAAAGTGTATGGCACTGATATGTAAACCTGATTAGGGACAAACTACACACATAGGCCATTGGAATCAGGAATATGCGACAGCATACCAGCTCATGGGAACCACTTGTTAAATTTTGAGTGTAAGCATTTGTTTACACCTCAGAAATTGAGAGATAATGCAAATTGGGTTAAGGTTATTGTTTTGTTGAATGCCTATGCTTGAGAAGTGATAGAAGAAATGAAAATAGATTAAACCTAAAACTGTGTTGTGTGCATTTTTGCTAAAAAAAAAAAGTCAGTTATTAAACATTTCTCAGCAAGCCCCTGCTTGCAACTGACTTTAGTGGTATATACATATATATATATATATATATATATATATATATATACATAGAAAGAAAGATAGATAGATAGATGGATAGATAGATAGATAGATATTAGCAAACCACAAAATAACGAGGAAAATTTGTTGCTCAGTCATTTCAGTCCTCTTAGCAATTCCATTTGGGGTTTTCTTGACAAAGATACTGGAGTGGTTTGTCATTTCCTTCTCCAGTTCATTTTACAGATGAAGAAACTGAGAAAACAGAGTTGTGATTTTTCCATGATCAAATAGATAATAAGTATCCAAGTTCACACTTGAACTCAGATCATCTGACTCCAAACATTCCACCATCTACGTGCCCACATGAGAA
Source organism: Monodelphis domestica (assembly GCF_027887165.1). Lineage (NCBI taxonomy): Eukaryota > Metazoa > Chordata > Mammalia > Didelphimorphia > Didelphidae > Monodelphis > Monodelphis domestica. The sequence goes on from NC_077233.1 coordinate 248,698,443, forward strand.
AAATAGGATATATCTAATCGACTAATCTAAGATCTATATGTGTTATGTACTTTTTTTCAATAATGACAGTGGGGTTGCCCTACTTAATTTCCAAATTAAGACAAACATCATGTAGTGGCAAAATGACTGCCCAGGACTAGAGGTGTTATTTATGACTATGAGAACATAAAACTGGTCCATGGAAGACTTAATTCTCTAATTGGATTTTATACGCTGTTTTTCCATACCTGAATGCTTTTGTGCACATATCCGCATTTTACAACTTGAGTTGTCTTAGAGATCCATCTTATTTGCAAACATTCCAGTCCTGCCTGGACAACAAGCTGTCTGTCAAGGGACCACTCACTGGAAGCTCAACCGAGAAATGGAACCAGTTCAGAGACGCAGTAAAGGAAACATCAAAGGCAGTCCTAGGCCCAAAACAACGCAACCACCAGGACTGGTTCGACAAGAACAACACTGCTATAGAAGAACTATTGAGCAAGAAGAACAAAGCCTTTATGGAGTGGCAAAATAACCCAAACTCTGCTCCTAAAAAGGACAGATTCAAGTCTCTCCAAGCCACGGCGCAGCATGAGATCAGGAAGATGCAAGACAGATGGTGGGAAAAAAAGGCAGAAGAAATCCAGCAGTTTGCTGATATGAAAAACTACAAACAATTTTTCAGTGCCCTCAAGACTGACTATGGGCCATTAAAACCCACCACTCCCTTGCTATCCTCTGATGGTGAAACTCAAAAAAGATAAAAAAGGCATCAGCAACAGGTGGAAAGAACACTTTAGTCAGCTTCTCAAACGACCCTCTTCAGTCGACCAAAGCGCCCTTGACCAGATCCCCCAAAAGCTCTCCATTGAACAACTTGACATCCCTCCTTCAATAGAGGAAGTCCAAAAAGCCATTAAACAAATGAGTGCAGGCAAAGCACCCGGTAAAGACGGGATCCCAACCGAGGTGTACAAGGCCTTAAATGGAAAGGCGCTCCAGGCATTCCACATAGTGCTGACCAGCATATGGGAAGAGGAAGACATGCCCCCAGAATTCAGAGATGCCTCCATCGTAGCCCTATACAAGAACAAAGGCTCATGAGCAACCTGTGACAACTACAGAGGCATCTCACTACTCTCCACTGCTGGAAAGATCCTCGCCCATGTTATACTCAACAGACTCCTGTCGTCTGTTTCAGAGCAGAACCTGCCTGAATCACAATGTGGCTTCCAACCAGATCGCAGCACCATCGACATGGTCTTCACGGTGAGGCAAATGCAAGAAAAATGCCTTGAGCAGAACCTGAGTCTCTACATTGTCTTCATAGACCTGACAAAGGCGTTCAACACAGTGAACAGGGACACATTGTGGGTGATCCTCAGCAAGCTCGGTTGCCCAGCAAAATTCGTCAAACTGATCAGCTCTTTCATGTCAACATGACAGGGGAAGTCCTATCTGGTGGAGAGACTTCCGATCGCTTCAACATCTCCAATGGCGTTAAACAAGGCTGTGTCCTCACTCCAGTACTATTCAACCTATTTTTCACCCAAGGATTACGACATGCTGTGATGGATCTAGACCTGGGCGTCTACATCAAATACCGACTGGATGGCTCACTATTCAACCTTCGCCGCCTGACTGCAAAAACAAAGACAACAGAGAGACTCATCCTGGAAGCTCTCTTTGCAGATGATTGTGCTCTCATGGCCCACCAAGAACATCATCTCCAAACCATTGTGGACAGGTTCTCCACTGAAACAAAACTGTTTGGCCTGACTATCAGCCTCAGCAAAACAGAGGTGCTGTTCCAACCTGCACCAGGGAGGCCAAGGAACCAGCCGTGCATTACAATAGACAGCAGGCAGCTTTCTAACGTCAACACTTTCAAGTACCTGGGCAGCACCATTGCCAATGACAGGTCCCTAGACCACGAGATTAATGCCAGGATCCAAAAGGCCAGCCTGGCACTCGGGCGGCTGCGCTCCAAAGTCCTCCAACACAGCGGTGTAAGCACTGCGACGAAGCTCAAAGTGTACAATGCAGTGGTCCTCAGCTCGCTCCTGTACAGTTGTGAGACATGGACACTGTACCGGAAGCACATGAAACAGCTGGAGCAATTCCACCAATGCTCTCTCCGGTCAATCATGAGGATCTGATGGAAGGACAGAATCACCAACCAGGAAGTCCTCGACCGAGCCAACTCCACCAGCATCGAAGTCCTGGTCCTCCAAACCGAGCTACGATGGTCTGGACATGTCATCTGCATGGACCCACAACGAATACCAAAATAGGTATTCTATGGCGAACTGTAAGCTGGACTCAGGAAACAAGGCCGACCAAAGAAAAGATTCAAGGATCAGCTAAAGTCCAACTTGAAGTGGGCTGGCATTACACCAAAGCAACTAGAACTCTCTGCCTCTGACAGAAGCAGCTGGCGAGCCCACATTCACCATGCCGCCACCACCTTTGAAGATGAGCGACGTCGATGTCTTGCCGCTGCGCATGAACGCCGACACCAGGCCACAACCCCACCTCCCATAACAACTGGCATCCCATGCCCCATGTGCCACAAAATTTGCGCCTCAGCGTTTGGACTCCAAAGCCACATGAGGGTACACTGTAGATGAAACTGCACAAAGACAATAGTCATTCTCGATCACCGAGAGACTACCACTACCATATGTTATACTATATATATTATATCTTATATATATTACTATTTATTTTTAATTAAAACATTAGATATCCATAAGCAATTATACTTGATTGTTAGCATTTACATTGAGATTAATTAATGTCAATGCAAACTCATAACATTTTTTTTCAATCACTACTTCTAAGGCCGTATCAAACTTTATCCTTTCAAATTTATATATTTTTATTCATATTATCATAGTGCCTATTTCATTCTTTCTGTTTACTTTCATGTTATTCCAAAAATGGCTTAAACTTTTTTATGTATACATCATGCTTCTCCATATTAAGTTCATTATAGCAGTCTATTAACATGAATGTATCATTACTTATTTAAACAGTTCTCTTTTATCAGATATTTAGGTTGATCTACTTTTTCTTTTTCTTTCTTTTTAATTAATCAATTTATTTGTTACAATGTGATATGTCTTTGAACAGATAACTCTTTTTGGTTATTTTTGATAACACAACTAGGGTATATTCCTCCAAATGGGTTTATCAGTTAAAAATATAAGCACTCTTTTAACTTTTGTTGCTTACTATAAGTTTGCTTATTGAAAATCTGATATTTTATTTCCAATTCCACAATGACCACGTATATTTGTTTCTCCATAACCTCACCCATAATAAATTTTTTTGCTCATAAATATTTTTGTCTATTTTATGAACATGCATTAGTACTAAAAATTGTTAGAATTTGCTTATTTTTAATTATCAAAGCAGGTTGAAGTAAAAATAAAAAAATCTATTGACATGCTAGGTGGTGCAGTGAATAGAGCACTAGACTTGGAATCAGAAAGATATTTTCATGTGTTCCAAGCCAACCTCAGACACTTACTAGGTGCATCACCATTGGCACATTATTTAACCCTTTTGCCTCACTTCCTTATCTCTAAAATGAGCTGGATTAGGAAATTGTAAACCTTTCTAATTACTTTGTCAAGAAAATCGTAAATGGGGTCACAAAGAGTAGGACATTATGGAACAATAACAATCAATAGTTTATGTTCCCTCTATTGAAAATTTTACTGTCACTTCTGGCCTGGGAATTAGAACTGAGATTTAAAGGAAAAAAAAAAGTTCCTTAAATGTTTCATCATATTTTTTATAAAAATATTTTTTCTTAATCTGATATTTTAAAAATACATATACCATTTTGTTTGTAATTAAAAAAAAATTAATGTAGTGAAGCATATCTATCTTGTCCCCCACTCTTTATTAATATTATTTCTACTTTACATTCACTCTAAAGTTCTTTAAAGACTGAATAAAAGTTGTTCCAATAATGAATGGAGAAAGTCATGAATCCTCACTGATTGAATCAACAACATTAGGCTATCTAATTTTGGCTGTATCCTTACTGATACTCAATGATTCTTTTAATCTCCTCTCATTGACTCTATATCACATTACTCCTAGTAATTCTTCTGAACCTTTGTTCTGCTTTATTAAAACTAAATACTATGCCATGCATATCACTTTTTATAGATGACCTTGTCTCTTACTCTGAAATTGAAGTCTGTCAATGAAAGCTCCTTAAACTCCCTTTCTCTGTATGTTTACTCATCCTTTCCTCCATCCATAGTATCAAGAAAAAAGAGGATATTCCTCAAAAGGGGAGAAATTTTTTAAAAATTCCTTGTAGACTTCCAGTCAAGATGGTGGCTTAGAAGCAGTGAAAGTTCAGACCTTGGAAACCCTTCCTTACCAATCGCAAACTGAGGGCTCCTAGGACACCAAAATTCAAGCTAAACAACAGTACAGACCCGGGGAACCCTCCTCCCGGACCTGGATCAAAAGGTACGGCCCCCCAAAAGCCAGAATCCTAGATCACTCGGATCTAAGGGTTAGGCAGAAGGAAGGTTCCCAGGCCCCATCCCCCCCCAACCCAGAGTGCTGAGCCCATGGCAGCAAAGGGAAACTCAGGGCCGGCAAAAGGGCCTCAGGGCTGGCTATTTTGAAGGACTCACACTGAAAGCAACCTGAGCCAGCACAGACGGCAGGAAAACATAGAGAGAAGGGGGAAGCCTGTAGCCCCCTGGCTAGGGCCTTCCATCTGAGTCTCAAGGGAGGTCCCAGCTTTAGGGCACCAGCTGAACCCAATCCCATCAGGAGCCTTCAGAGCTACTGAAAGGACAGAAACTTCAGGGCCAACAAAGGGGTTGCTCCAAAGAGCTTACCTTGAAAGTAACCTAGGCCAGTCTCTGGGCATTCAACATAGATTGTGGAGGAGGAGGCTTTTTGCTTCAGGGCTCATTCTGTCCAAACCAGCTGAACCTAATCCCATCAGGAGCCCTCAGAGCCCAGGGAGGCAATGACCCCTTCCCACTTATAGAGCAGGGTCTTCTGAAAAAACAGTTATCTAGAGGCAGAGTCAAGATGGCAGCCTAGAAGGAGCATAGACCTGGCAGCCTGGCCAGAGCTTTGGAGATCCTCCATATTTTCTCCAACCGTCCAGGAATTTTAAAACTCAGAGTAAACCCAGCCCAACTAAGCTGAACCCAATCCCATCAAAAGTCTCCAGAAGGCAGGGAAGCCCAGGCTCCCCACCCATCCTCATTGACTGCGGGACTTTAAGCCAATCAAAAGCCTCCAGAGGACAGGTAAGCTAAAACCCCCAACATCCCTCCCCCAGAGACTATACAAGAGATCTTCTGTTAAAGCTCCAAGAGGGGAGACTGAGAGAAGTCCCCAAAAAACAAAAAAAAAATGAGATGAACAAGAGCACAGACAAATACAGGGAATAAAGAAGGGGTGAATTTGAGCAAACAACAGAAAAAGAAGAAAGAAACTACAATAGACAGCTACTACTTAGCAAATGGAACAGAGGGGGAGAGATCAGCAAACAATAAACCAGAAATCCCAGCAAATTGGATACAGGCTGTGGAAGAACTCAAAAAACAACTAAGAGAGGCTGAAGACAATTGGGAAAAGAACTTAAAAATTAAGATAAGTCATCTAGAAACAGAGGCACTTGAACTAAAATGAGAAAATAGTGTATTGAATGCTGAAATCAACCAGCTGGAAAATGAGGCAAAGGCGATGAAAGACGAGGTAAAGAGGATGAAAGATGATCTTCAAAGAAAATCAGACCAGAAGGAAAAAGACAAACAAAAAGTCAGAGATAAAATCCAATCTTTAAGAACCAGAATAAAACAAATAGAATCAAGTGACCTCACAAGGCAGCAGGACACTATAAAACAAAACAAAAAGAATGAAAAAATTGAGGAAATATGAAGCATCTCATTCACAAAACAGACGATTTAGAAAATCGTCCAAGAAGAGACAATTTAAGAATAATTGGACTACCAGAAGACCACGACATTCCGGAATATGATATCCTGGAAAGCAAAGGAACTAACTCTACAACCAAGAATAAAAGAATAAAATACCCATCAAAACTGACTATATTCTTACAGGGGAAAGTATGGTCATTCAACACAACAGAAGAGTTCCAAGCATTCATAAATAAAAGACCAGACCAGAACAGAAAATTTGAAGTCCAACCACAGAACTCAAGAGAATCATCAAAAGGTAATTAAAAAAGAGGGGGAAGAAACAAAAACAAAACAACAACAAAAAAATTTTAAGAGACTCAATAAGTTAAAATGATATGTATCCCTATAAGAAAAGAGGTCATTGGTAACTCTTAAAAACTGTTGCTATCACCTGAGCAGCTAGAAGAATTATTCTCAGAGGAAACAGTGACAAACTGTATAGGATGAAAGGACAAGACATAAATAGATGTATAGATATATACATGCATAAATACATATACAACTCACTCATAAAAGACAAGCAAATAGCAGAGTGGATTAGAATCCAAAACCCTACCATATGCTGTCTGCAAGAAACACACATGAGGAAGATAGATACGCATAGGGTGAAAGTAAGAGCATGGTGCCAAATCTATTGGGCATCAAATGATAAAAAGAAGGCAGGAGTAGCAATCATGATATCAGATAAAGCCAAAGTAAAAATAAATCTAGTTACAAGAAATAGGGAAGGTAATTACATCATGATAAAAGGCAGTATAGACAATGAGGAAATATCGGTACTCGATATGTATGCACCAAATGGCATAGCATCAAAATTTTTAAAGGAGAAACTAGAGGAGCTCAAGGATGAAATAGAAAAACTATACTAGTGGGAGATCTGAACTTTCCCCTATATGGACTAGATAAATCAAATAAAAAAATTAATAAGAATGAGGTGAGAGAAGCAAATGAAATCTTAGAAAAAATAGTTAGTAGACATATGGAGAAAAATAAATAGGGACAAAAGGGAATACACCTTCTTTTCAGCAGTACATGGTACATTCACAAAAATTGACCATGTACTAGGGCACAAAATCATTGCAAACAACTACAAAAGGGCAGAAATAATAAATGCAACCTTCTCAGACCACAATGCAATAAAAATAATAATTAGTAAGGGTACATGGATAGATAAATCAAAAATTAATTGGAAATTAAACAATATGATTCTCCAAAACCAGCTAGTTAAAGAACAAATCTTAGAAACAATTAATAACTTCATTGAAGAAAATGACAATGGTGAGACATCCTTTCAAAACCTATGGGATGCAGCCAAAGCAGTACTCAGGGGAAATTTATATCCTTGAGTTCATATATAACCAAATTAAGAAGGGCAGAGGTCAATGAATTGGGCATGCAAATTAAAAAACTAGAAAGTGAACAAATTAAAAATCCTCAGATGAAGACTAAATTAGAGATCCTAAAAATCAAAGGAGAAATTAATAAAATTGAAAGTCAAAGAACTATTGATTTAATAAATAAGACTAGAAGCTGGTACTTTGAAAAAACAAATAAAATTGACAAAGTACTAGTCAGTCTAATTAAAAAAAGGAAAGAAAAAAACCAAATTGACAGTATCCAATATGAAAAGGGAGACCTCACCTCTAATGAAGAGGAAATCAAGGTAATCATTAAAAACTACTCTGCCCAATTATATGGCAACAAATAAGGCAATCTAAGTGATATGGATGAATACTTACAAAAATATAAATTGCCTAGACTAAAAGAAGAAGAAATAAATTACCTTAAAAACCCCATAACAGAAAAAGAAATTGAACAAGCCATCAAAGATCTCCCTAAGAAAAAATCCCCAGGTTCAGATGGATTCACAAATGAATTCTATCAAACATTCAAAGAACAGCTAACCCCATTACTATACAAACTCTTTGACATAATAAGCAAAGAGGGAGTTCTAACAAATTCCTTTTATGACACAAACATGGTACTGATCCCAAAGCCAGGCAGGTTAAAAACAGAGAAAGAAAACTATAGGCCAATCTCCCTAAAGAATATAGATGCAAAAATCTTAAATAGGATACTAGCAAAAAGACTCCAGCAAGTCATCAGAAAGGTTATCCACTATGATCAGGTAGGATTCATACCAGGAATGCAAGGATGGTTCAATATTAGGAAAACCATCCACATAATTGACCATATAAACAAGCAAACCGACAAAAATCACAATTATCTCAATAGATACAGAAAAAAAAAACCTTTGACAAAATACAACACCCATACCTATTGAAAACACTAGAAAGTATAGGAATAGAAGGGTCTTTCCTAAAAATAATAAACAGTATATATCTAAAACCATAAGCAAACATCATCTGCAATGGGGAAAAACTAGAAGCCTTCCCAATAAGATCAGGAGTCAAACAAGGATGCCCATTATCACTGCTATTATTTAACATTGTACTAGAAACACTAGCAGTAGCAATTAGAGAAGAAAAAGAAATTGAAGGTATTAACATTGGCAATGAGGAGACCAAGCTTTCACTCTTTGCGGATGATATGATGATTTACTTAAAGAATCCTAGGGAATCAACCAAAAAGCTAATCAAAATAATCAACAACTTTAGCAAAGATGCAGGATACAAAATAAACCCACATAAATCATCAGCATTTCTATATATCTCCAACCCAGTTCAGCAGCAAGAATTAGAAAGAGAAATTCCATTTAAAGTCACCCGAGACAATATAAAATACTTAGGAATCTATCTGCCAAGACAAACACAGGAACTATATGAACACAACTACAAAACACTCTCCACACAATTAAAACTAGATCTAAACAATTGGAAAAACATTGATTGCTCATGGGTGGGACAAGCTAACATAATAAAAATGACCATCCTACCCAAACTTATCTATCTATTTAGTGCCATACCCATTGAACTACCAAAAAACTATCTTACTGAATTAGAGAAAACCATAACAAAGTTCATTTGGAAGAATAAAGGATCAAGGATATCCAGGGAAATAATGAAAAAAAAATACAAAGGAAGGTGGCCTTGCAGTCCCAGATCTCAAACTATATTACAAAGCAGAGGTCATCAAAACAATTTGGTACTGGCTAAGAGACAGAAAGGAGGATCAGTGGAATAGACTTGGGGTAAATGACCTCAGTAAGACAGTCTTTGACAAACCCAAAGACCTCAGCTTTTGAGACAAAAACCCAGTATTTTATAAAAACTGATGGGAAAATTGGAAGACAGTGTGTGAGAGATTAGGTTTGGATCAACACCTCACACCCTACACCAAGATAAGCTCAGAATGGGTGAATGATTTGAATATAAAGAAGGAAACTATAAGTAAATTAGGTGAACACAGAATAGTATACATGTCAGACCTTTGGGAAGAGAAAGATTGTAAAACCAAGCAAGACTTAGAAAGAGCCACAAAATGTAAAATAAATAATTTTGACTACATCAAATTAAAAAGTTTTTGTACAAACAAAATCAATGTAACTAAAATTAGAAGGAAAGCAACAAATTGAGAAACAATCTTCATAACAAAAACCTCTGACAAATGTCTAATTACTCAAATCTATAAAGAGCTAAACCAGTTGTACAAAAAATCAAGCCATTCTCCAAATGAAAAATGGGCAAGGGACATGAATAGGCAATTTTCAGTTAACGAAATCAAGACTATTAATAAGCACATGAAAAAGTGTTCTAGATCTCTTATAATCAGAGAGATGCAAATCAAAACAACTTTGAGGTATCGCCTCACACCTAGCAGATTGTTCAACATGACAGCAAAGGAAAGTAATGAAGGCTGGAGGGGATGTGGCAAAATAGGGACATTAATGCATTGCTGGTTGAGTTGTGAATTGATCCAACCATTCTGGACGGCAATTTGGAACTATGCCCAAAGGGCGATAAATGACTGTCTGCCCTTTGATCCAGCCATAGTACTGCTGGGTTTGTACCCCAAAGAGATAATAAGGAAAAAGACTTGTACAAGTCAATTCATAGCTGCGCTCTTTGTGGTGGCCAAAAATTGGAAACTGAGGGGATGCCCTTCAATTGGAGAATGCCTGAACAAATTGTGGTATATATTGGTGATGGAATACTATTGTGCTCAAAGGAATAATAAAGTGGAGGAATTCCATGGCGACTGAAACAACCTCCAGGAAGTGATGCAGAGTGAGAGAAGCAGAACCAGGAGAACATTGTACACAGAGACTGACACATTGTGGTACAAGAGAGCGTAATGGACTTCTCCAGTAATGGCTTTACAAAGTCCCTGAACAACCTGCAGCAATGTACGAGAAAAACAAACAAAAAAAACTATCCTCAATCAGAGGACAGACTGAGGGAGTAAAAACACCGAGGAAAAGCAACTGCTTGACTACAGAGGTTGAGGGGATATGATCAAGGAGAGATGCTAAATGAGCGCCCTTATGAAATACCAACAACAAGGAAATGGGTTCAGAGGAAGGACACATGTGATACCCAGATGAATTGCGTGTCTAGGGAAGGGGTGGCGGGGGGTGGGGGGGCTTTGGAGGGGAGGAAAAAAATGATCTGTTTCCCATGAACAATGTATGAAAATGACCAAATAAATTAATGTTTTAAAAACTAAAAAAAAAAAATTCCTTGTAGATTTTTAGTTAGGGGAAGAGTTTCCAGCCAAACAAGGAGTAAAATAAAATGTATAATTCTGATTAAATAAAAAATAACAGTAATTGAAAAGTTTTGAAACTTTTGGAGGATTTTTTTTACACAAAAATTCAATGAAGTTAAAATTAGAATAAAACTAATAAATTTTAGGGGAAATCTTTGTAGCAAGTTTCTTTGCTAAAGGTCTTTTATGCTTATTTGTATATATTCACATATGGAATTTATTCACATTTGTATGTATATAAGTCATTCTTTAAATGAGAAGTTGTCAGAAGATACAAATACGTAATTTTCAAAGGAATAAAATCCAAGCTACCAATAGCCTTAATAAATGTAAATGCAAGCAATTGAAAATCTGACCTCATATTCATCCAATTGTCAAAGATTCCCCCCAAAAAAGAATAATGAAAAATGTTAGAGGACTATAAGAAAATGTATATGTCTTGCACTATTTATGGATCTGTCATTTGGTATGTTTGGAATTTGGAACTGTGCCCCTAAAGTCACTGAACTATGGATATCTTTTGACATAGTAACTACAGAGATCAATGATTTAAAAAATAAGGACAATACTCTATATGTATAAATGTATTTATAACAGGTTTTTTGTGATTTCAAATAATTTGAAAACTAAGGGAAAATGTCCATTGATTGAGAAATGTTTAAACAAATTATGATAATAAATATAATGGAAAATTATTTGTTGTGTCATGAGAAATGACAAAGAGGATAATTTCTGAGAAATCTAGAAAGAATTATATACAATGATAGAGAGTAAAATCAGAAACAGGAGAATACTTTATATAATAGCTACATTATAAAGGCAAACAGCTTTGAAAGATGTAAGAACTTTGACCAAAGTAATGGATAATTATAATTCTAAAGGACCAGTGATGAAGCCTGCTATCCACCTAATGACAAAGAGATGATGTATTCATTATAGAGGAGACATGCATTTTGGGACTTGTTCAGCATAGGAATTTATTTTCTTGACTATTCATAATTGTTTCAAGATTTGCATTTTTTTCAACAACCAACCATATTGGGGCTGATATTGGGGACAAAATAACTTAAAAATAACATTCATGAATAAAAATTGTCTCTCCTTCCTTTTCTAAATTCAATCTCCTCTAATTGATTTAATTTCCTCACACTTTCTTCAGATCATTACATTCTTCTTCATTGTCTTTCTTTCTTGTATAGACTTTTTTGGGGACAGTATCATGGGACAGTAACTGACCTTGACTTCAAAACAGGAAGAGAAGGCTTGAGAGCTAATTAAAAAGGGAGAAGAGACCTGAAAATTTACATAGAAGAGAATAGTATACTGAATGATAAGACTGAATAGTATCCTGAATGATAAGAAGACTAGCAAAAGGTTTTAATTGACCTTGTGCTTTGATACAACAGAAGATGGAATGTCAGCAAAAAGAACCTGCATATACAAAGTATCTGAATGCCAGCTTAATTGACTGTTCCAATACAAGAATTCTTCTGTTTGACAGCAAAACTGATCACACTTTTCTGATTAGCTGAGTATGTTTGCTTTTGTTCTGAAACTATCTTTCAATCTAGGTCGTGTATGCCTACTATAAAAATCTGTCTGCCATTAGAAATCTTAACTGCATGTAAAAAAATCATTAAAAGTTTATAAATATGGAGAAGACAAAGGAAACAGTATTCCTTGGGCTCAGGGTGGGAAGAAGTTTGATCCCTAGAATCTAATCTGAGGACTTGGAGTTTTTATGTAAGGAATTCCTATCCTGAGTTCTAAGATCTTATTTAGGAAAAAAAAAAAGTTTGTTAATTTTATTTCAATAGAATAACTTTCTTGTAATCCTATGTATTCTAGTTTATGTATTTAAGGACATTATTTTGTTTACAAGAAACATATGTAAAAATGAGACACACATAATAAAAATAGAAGGACAGAATAGAATATATTATGATTTAGTTGACCAGAAATAAAAGAAGTAACAATAATGTTCTCAGAAAAGGTTAAAGCTAAAATAGATCTAAGTAAAAGAGTTTAAAAAAAGGATATTATGTCACATTATAAGGTATCATAGATGATGAAGCATTATCACTATTAAACATATATGCACCAAATGTTATAGAAGGCAAATTTTTAAAGGAAAAGCAAAGGGAATTAGAAGTATAAATAGTTAATAAAACTGTTGGGGGGGGTGTTAAATGTTCCCTTCTCAGGACTGGATAAATCCAACCAAAAATTAAATCAGAAAGAGGTTAAAGAGATAAATAAAATATTAGATAAACTAGATATGATGGCTAATCTGTAGAGAATTGTATGGAGATAAAAGGAATATACCTTCTTATCAGCAACATATGATACTTTTACAAAAATTGATTATATATTGACACAACATTTTTATAATTAAATGTAGACAGTAAAACTATCAAACTAATCCATTTCAGATCATAATGAAATAAAATTATGTTTAATAAGGACCATGGAATAACAGAATACAAATTAATTGGAGACTAAATAACTTAATCTTAAAGAATGGGTGGGTTAAATAACAAGTCATAGAAATAATAAACTATTTTATTTATGAATATAATAACAATTAGACAATATACCAAAACTTATGGGATACAAGAAAAGTAGTAATTAGAGGAAAATTTATACCTGTATATGCTAGTATCAATAAAATAAAGAAAAAACAGATCAATAAGTTGGATTTAAAATTTTTAAAAATAGAAAAAGAACAAATTAAAAATGCCCAATTAAATGCTAAATGTGAAAATCTAAAAGTTTAAAGTATGATTAAAATAAGAATGTAAGAAAACCATTGAATTAATAAATAAAACTAAGAGTTGCTTTTTTATAAAAATAGATAAACCATTGTTGATATTGTGTCAGGGAAGTTCATTCTCTCTCTCTCCTAGGTTGAAGACCTGTCCATCAACATTCTTAAAATGACAGCACAGCATCTGCAAACATCAATAAAAGAGAAGAGGCAGGTTCTTTTTGGACCTTTTGAGGAACTCAGGGAGAGAGCAGGCAGGAGAAGAGGAAGGGACTGGCAGGCTAGGGAACATGTGGTCAGAGGACTTAGAGTAAGAAAGAGATTCTAAACTGTGCTGATCTACCTTTCCTATTAACAAACTTTATAAAATTAATAACTGAGTAGATGTATTAATTTAATTGTAACAGCATGGCAACCATATCAGATTTTTAGGACCTTAACTTTTCTTCTGAGATAATTTCTCATTTTTTTTGAGTACAGCATAGGGTTTTATTTAGAGAGAAGGGGTTTCAGTTTCAGTTTGTCTGTTTTCATATGCAAAATGAACCTTGGCAGAGAGAGGGACCTGGCTGATGTTATTCCCCATTGGATCAGATCAGGTTGGTGAGAGAACTTTCTTCCCATGTGGGGGTTCCTCCCACCCCCCTTTCTTTAGGCTTGAATGAGGTAGAGGAGCCTTTTTGTCCAGGATCAGGGGCTCTAGAACCTAGCAGGAAGTCCCCCCAGCCCAGTCACTTTCCACAGAACCAAACCCACAGGGACACTGCCTCAGTACTCAGCACAGAGCAGCCTGGGGGCTTAGCCCAGTGTGTGGGGGTAAGCCCCCCCCATTCCAAATGGGTGTCTGAGCTTTTCTTCGCAAAATGAAAGGGGTTTTAGGACCCAACAGGACTTTCCACAGTGCCTATAACATGGTGAAGCTGACACAGTGTCCTAGTGCTGCTTCGCTCAGCCCAATGCATCACAGGGCAGAGAAATGGATCTTGGGGGTCCTTCTAGGCTGGGGGGGAGGAGTAGAGGTAGGAGCTCCCTGACCCTAAGACATAGCCTATTCCACCTCAAAACCCTATAGTGAGAGGCTGGGGCAGAGTACCTGAAGCAGTTGGGAATTCCCTAACTCATGAGTTTGTAGAGCCAGCCCTAGATCCTGGGTAAAAACTGGCAGAATGCTGATGCTGTGCTCCACACAACTGGGCAGGCAGGGAGAGGAGCCCCTTAAACTAAATCCTGAGGGTACCTCAAGGCTATTGGGAATCAATGGCCCAGCTCCCCCTCCCTCCACAACCCCACCCTATGCCACCCTACAATGCAGAGACTACCATCCCAGGTCTTCCACTTAGAGGTAGCTAGCCAGCTTAGTCCCTGTTCCTAGGACCCAGCACCAGGTAAGGGCCTGGAGCACAGACTGCTGATTTGGGGACTAAATCCTTTTAAAATGCTTTTAAATCTTGATTCACCTTGAGGGCAGCAGGCTAGCTCAATGGCTTGAGAGGAGTCCCTGGGTTAAAAATCTGGCACTGATTAAGTGGGTCACTGTCAGATGCCAGCACCCCCAATTTTAAAAAGAATAGATGTGGCTTTTACCTTTGGGAGAGGGGAAGAACTAAACCCTTCTCTCTCCCTTCCCCCCTCTCTGCATTCCTTCAGACTGCCTGCTTTCTCTCAGCATAATAAAAGCCCCACCCTGTTTTTTTTTTTCTCATCCTTTAAATCCCTGCTTCCTTAGATAAGGCCTAACTGCAAGTGTGTTCCACTCTACACACAGTTATAGTGCCACCTACTGTCAAGAATTAAAACTGTAGGAAATTTAAAAGAAAATAACTTCCTTACTGCTACTACTAATCCAAAATACTGATATTAAATTGAATTTAAAAATTTAAATAAAGGGATTATTAATAGTTAAATGTTAATAATATTGAATTAAAATTAAAACCAAATTTACAAAATTGAACAAAGTCAACATTAAATCAAATTAATTAAATGCAATATTAAAGAATAATTTTAGAAAAAATAGTATTAATAATACTGTCAATAACAATAATTATTAATTTTCAATAACTATTATTAGCCACTACCAATTATTTTAATTATTAATAACAATAATTATACTAAATACACATTCATTACTAGTACTATAGCTGTGCAACAATTATTTAGTTCCTTATATCAGCCTATTTTTTTAAACTTACTCTCATTGCCTTCCACAATAACACTGAAGATATTTGTGTCTCCATTTTTTTTTTTATTTTGGAAACTTTTCATTGTTTAAACTGACCATTTAGCAATACTCAGACTAGTTTAAATAGGCAGATTAAGACAGACAGAGCAGCTACTATGGGAAATACTGCAACAAATCAAGGTAAATCAGGAAATATTCCTTCAGAATCACCCCTGCATTAACTTTTTAATTGTTGGGGTTATCCTAATCTTCCTAAGGAGAATTGGATGACAAAGGAGGTTAAAAAAATTTTAAGCCCTGAATGGAAAAATCTTTTACATGACCAAAATGTGGCTCTTTTGATTTCAAGATCTTAAAGGATTTGAAGTTAGCCATTAAAAACAAAGATTCTAAGGATTATAAATACTGGCTCTTGTGGGCTTATCATGCTGATAAATCAACCATTACCTCCAGTGAAGAAACCATTCTTTCTTTGGAAACAAACCATTCTAGCTTAACTCCTTCAGTTCCTCCTCCTGAACCCTTGATTAGATCTAGCAGGAAATTAACTCTATCATCCCACCTGGCCTGTGAGGAGGTTTCTCCTCATACTGAACCAAACCAGGACTTGAACCCTTCAGCTTCTCTCCCTGTCAGACCTCGCTCATCCCCCATTCTTCCAATCCCCTTTCCTCCCAATATCTCTCTCTATCCAACCTTATCATTCCACTACTCATATCCTCGAGTGTTTCCTCTTTCTCACTACTCAGTGCCCACCCGTTTTCCCTATAGTCACCTGAACCATTCTTATCCTCATTCTCTTGGCAATCCTTTTCTCTACCCTCCTTCTCTTGACTGATCCCATATACCTTACTATGACTCCTCATCTGGACCTCACCCATCCTACTCCTCCCCTTCCCAGCCCTACTACCCTCTGCTCCACCCTGCCCCAAGCCCCACCCTTGTTCCTCTCCACACTGCCCCCAGCCCCATTCCTGTTCCTCTCCTCCCTGGCCCCAGGCACACCCCCGATCTTTTTACAATGCCTCCCCATCCCCTGACCAACCCCTCCCTCTCCTTTCACCCACTCTTCCCCTTCCCCTACTAGGCTCACTACAACCCACTCCATTGAAATACAGAAAGGACAAGCAGCAGCTACCATAGATGATTTGAATAAAGGACTTTTCCCTCTAAGGGATGTTCCAACTTA